>NC_056594.1:3800096-4100096 GCF_018340385.1 Cyprinus carpio | reverse complement strand
AAATGCATTTAAAGGATGCATAGCCTATTTGTCACAAGTGAATTAGATAAAGAATGAGAAAAACTCACACAATCTCACAATTCTCAGTGCTGAGTTATCTTCTAGGAACTTAAAATTAAAATTTTAATACAAATAAAGGCAACACAGGTTTTTCGTGTCGTGATTGGTCACGTTGTTGACAGAGATGAAGAGTTCCCTCATTCTCACACCGCCTTTATGGACACAAACACCTCCTGCTTTTCAGGTCAATCATTTTTCTCTGGTTCTGGTTGGCTGAACTCAAATGGAGACAGTAAAATATTATCGGGCAATGTTAACATTCCACCTGAGCTGTAATCGCAAGCTCGCATGCCAGATACAATCATCACTTACTCTACCTGTGTTTTTCCTCTCTCTCTCTCTCTCCCTCTGTTGGTGTACATATCTGTTGCATGAATCCAAACACAGCTTAACAAGTGCAATCTCATCTCAGTCCTCTCTTTCTACTCTGCTGTTGTGAAATGATAACTGTTGTATGCCAAATTTCCATCACAGGAATACCTATCCTTTAAAGACTATGTTTAGAAGTGAGAACCTTTCAGTAAACAATACTCAAAAGAACCATTTATTACTTAGAGAGAAAAATATGTTTATGTGGCAGTAATGTAGCAGTATACTGCTATGAAAAAGCCAAAACGTTATGCACTCAGCTTCCACTCATGGCTAATTAGTTGTCTAGTTACCTGACTGGTTTCTGTGCATGCTCTAACTATTGATGCTCTGGCTTCGGGCTATATTCCGGACTTGGGGCCCTCCCTTAGGACAGCATGCCAAATTTGCTTATTGTTTGCTCAGTCCGATTATATGTAAGTGTGAACTCGTGAACTGTAGCATATCAGTTTATAAGTCTGATTTCTATCACAAAGTAGGCCTTACTACCACTGTTCATAAGAATGAAATATCCCTGCAAAAACACGTTGAATCAATTAATTTATTTACTTGCATACTTTGAATGTGATGCAGAGTTGTTGAAAAAAGTTTAGATTCTAACTGTATAACCCGTTTGACTTGTCTCAAAGTAACATGTGCAACAAGTCTTTGCCTGGAAATAATTGAAGCAATCAAATTTGAGACAATCGATAATTTATCATCCTTGTTTATTGCTATTTAATTCTTGCCCCCTCTTTACCTTTGCTTATATAATTGGAGTGCCAATGGCAAGGCTTAAAAAAGAATCCAAAATAATATCCGTTTCTTTCCTCTGTTCTTTCTGGCAAGCTCTGACTCGTGAATGTGTTATCATGTATACTAGCTGACTGTATTTTATACCGTCGACGTGATTCTCACGAGTGAGCCAACATGAATTCAGCTCGCTGTCTCTTGCGCAGGCTCACAAGCAAATGTCTTCAGGTAACGGCATTTCAAATCTAAGAAAGAAAAAGATAAATGTGTAGAGAATAAAATCTAAACTTTTTTTTTTTTTTTTTTCTTTCGTACAGCTAAAACACTGAAAACGGCTGACACCGGAAGCCTCGTACATCCAGTTCGAAAATGATGACTTGCATTAAAAATATGCTGCATAGAAGAGTTTAAATGGCTGGTGTGAGTATCGTGCACAAATGCTATAAAGTACTGTTATACAACAGTCAGTGGAGTAGCCTACTGTTAGCTAAACAACATTAAGTTATGGTACGTTACTCAAATGAATATGGTGTGTTCCAGCAGTGGCTATCATTCCACATTCAGACGGCAGTCTGGGCATTATAGGTGGGGATTTTCTGCTGGTTACGTCTTTACGCCAGTAAGTGATGATAACTGACCATTTTAAGTGAGTCATTGAATCACTGATTCATTCAATACACTGATTCATTCAGGAATGAAATGCTGCGTCTACTCCGATAGCACAGGTACATCACAGAGATGTATTTTTTTTAGAGTGTTTGTTCATCTGCAATACGTCAATAGGACGTTTCCTATCAGATGTCAAATAGACATTTAGAAGATGTCTTTAAGATGTTTATGATTTAGAATGTATGTAAAACTGTCATCTTACTGACGTCTATCAGATGTTTGTACACATCAGATGCTTTCCAGGTGAAGCGATCTAAACAGACATCTTGCTCTCTGGGCTGTGTGTTGGCTGAAGAAGCACAACAATTTTGCTTTGACTGGGGAACTACTTTCGTTAATGTAAATAGAAAAAATGTTCAGTAACTAAATATGTTAAAAAACGAAACTAAAAAAAAACTAAAATGTAACTTAATATTAATTACTTGTTCTTTTAGCTGTAATATATATATATACACACTTACAGTTGTGCTGTTGCTAATTGGAGCTATTCAGACAGTGCTCTGTTTGTGTGATGTTACTTAAATATGATGAAAAAAAAAAAAAACTTTTATTCAAATAAATAAATAAAACATGTTATGTTCAGCCTGTTTTGCCGTTTTCTGTTTGACCTAACCCTAACCCTAACCCTAAGATTTATCTATTTTCTGGGGCTTTAACCCAGGCTTTCTTACTTAGACACACTGACCAGTAAAGCAAATTACCTACACACACACACACACACATTTGAGAAGGAAGCCCATTAAAAGCCCTTTCATACAGTGAACATTGTAGCATGTTGATCACTACAGCAAGGTTAATGTTTAGAAATAAAGAAACTGAAGAGTTGTTTTGCTAGCTGTTTGCTTTTATTCTGAGACGTTCCCTTAAGTGAACTAAGCAGGTGGTCATGGCAGCCAGATATGACTGCATTTACCCGTAATTGTCTGTTCCCAGCCTCGGTAAGTAGGTAGAACCAGGTCTCCAGTTTCTCCTCTCATCATGCAGCCACTGAATGGACTTCCGTGCTTGACGGAGCTCGAATAACCTGTGGCAGATTCAGACAGGTGAGAGCCAGGTAACTGCTTCCCTTTTGTGTCTTAAAAGATCAACGATGCTTGGATATTGTGTGTGTGTGTGTGGTTGGGGGATATGAGATTGAGAGGGGAGTGTAGGTCTTTGATCTTCAGGGGCAGGGAATGGGGCAAATCTTCCAGCGGTCCCTGTAGCTCCAGCCGTAAAGGTAACCCAACCCTGTTTTGGCCTCCGACTCAGCGAGCAGGTGCCCAGAGGTGGGAACTGTTTGCAGAGCTGTGTTTGGTGACAGCACGTCTAACTTTCAACTTATCCTTTACTATCGGCACATTGTTCACAAATCCCTGCTTTTCAGCGTCTGAGCTTTTCAGAATTGCTTGTTCTTTCTGTTTTGCTCTTCAGGAGAAATAGTGAGAGCAGATTCCATTCATTCTGTACAGAAAAGCACAGACCTCACAGTCACACAGCACTGCAAAAATGTTTTCTTAGTATGTTCTTTAGCTAGTTTACCAGTAAAAAGATCTAAATATTATATGTTTAATATGATTTACTTGACTAGTATAGCTGCATGAAAAAAAAAAAAAAAAAACATTTTTAATAGAGAATATAATAGAATATAAATATATAAATCATAAAATGTAATACCATATAACCAAAATATGTCCTAATATATTTTGCCATTTTGTTTCATGTCTCTTGTTTAAAAGATATTTAGATATTTTTACTAAAATCAAGACAAATAATGATTTTTTAAATTATCTTTGCAGTGGAAAAAATTATAATATTTCACTTGTTTCTTCTATAGAGCAATGAGATTAAATAGAGCAGATGGAGACATACTTAAAATCATGCTTTAAAAGAGAGAGAGAGAGAGAGAGAGAGTCTCACACAAGTTTGCAGTCAAAACTCCTCATGACCAAATTATCATTTTGTAGCTTATTTATTTCTACTTCTATTGAAAGAAATTTTAGTGAGAAAACATAAATAAATGAGAACCTTGTTAAGTCTTCTGAGCTATGACAGAGTACCTTATGAGCAATTATATATACCTCTGGGTACAGGCAATCCTCATGTTTTATTTATTTAATCTTTCTCATTCAGCATCTCTTACCTTACATCACTTCTTGCATGACATGCCAGGAAACTGAACTGACATAAATTAAACCTCAGAGAGAGGGGAGTATTGCATGTTTGTGGATCTATATTAAGGCTGTCTTCAGGCAAAGCAATTACTGCAACGAGTGTTTGCATGAGAACTGAGCTCTGGATGGTGTTTGGTGTGTGAAAGGTCGAATGATTTGCTTGGTGTGTGTGTGTGTGTGTGTGTGTGTGTGTGTGTGTGTGTGTGTGTGTGTTTGTGTGTGTGTGTGTGTGTGTGTGTGTGGATAATGCAGAGATAATGTGCAGCAATGACCACAGTTCTTTTTTTTTTTTTTGAGGGAATGCAACAAAGGCTCCACAGAAAATGGGCTCAGCTGAGGAATTTTAATGAATTAATGGAATTCATTTGAGCCCTTTGTGAATGATTCTAAATCAGATGAATGAGCAGCGCTGGAGATCCTCATGCTGGACTGCAAAACTGAAACTACCAGAAAAAGATTTTGAAACAGATGGGATGACTAAGATTAATGCAAAACAACTGAAGCACTCAAAACTAATATTATTTGATTCTCAGAAAACTGGCCACAGTTTTACAAAAGGAAATGTGTCACGCTAACAATCAAGACCCCCCATGAACATAACAAAAACAAGCTCAAAAATAGTAGAATGAAGCAGAACATGAGAGAGGATTGTGCTTTGGGCACTACTACGCAATATCCACAATTGGAATTTTCCCAGAAACCAAATTCCAACATAGTAGAAGATGATCACAATAACACAAATATTGCATTCCTTTACATTTCACATTGCATAATATCATGTGCATAATATTACAGTCACGGTGAGATTACTTAAAGAATTTTACAGACATTTGAAGTCACATCTTAGAGGAAAACTTACACAGCTTCTGGAAATATCCTGATATTTCCTGGAAGCTTGTGTGTTGTGGTACAGTTTTTGTTTTCTAAAATGTTTAGGTAAAACATACAGTAGCTGTTGCCACTGTTAGGACCCTTGATGGCAATCAATCAGGAGTTCCCATGATCCTTTGAGACATAAACAAATAGTATTCATCACCTAGTGAACTGGAAAATTCTATTGTCCACTTTTCCAACTGAAGAAACAGTGCAATTCATCACCGTTCCTTCCACTAGCTTAAGTGAGACCCACCGAACAAGCCTTGCAAATGTCTCTCGCTCTGTATATTCATGCCTCTTGCGGTAAAGAGACACCCTGCTGTAGAAGCAAAGTAGTAAATCTGTAGTTTGTTTGGCTGAGCATGGGGTTGAGGGGAGCCCGCAGCTTAACTCAATTATTGTTGTTCGGGTTATAAAACACCATGTAAGCGTTGCTCCGAGAGAAATGGAGCGAAGCGAGGATTTATACGAGGAGCAACAGCAGGAAAAGTGGCCGGAGCTTGACAGCTAAATTTGCGTTGCAGGATCTAGGGGAACTTTCCATGAAAGTCTGGATTGCAGCAGTTGAAGAAAAGTAATTATGAGGGAAGGATTGTGGGGCATCTAAAGGTATGATGGGAAGGGATAGTGAAACTGAGATCTCCGTTCTGTCCATCTCTAACGTATACAGTCCCCCCTCTCAGAGTTCAGCTCCCCTGCTTTCTTCCAACCATCCACTCCAGCTGCCTGAGGCAGAAAGAGCGCGCGAGAGAAAGTAGGAGGGGTGCTGTGCCAGGCAGCTCCACCTTCCAAAAGCTCCGGCCAATCAGGGGAGCGCTGCAAGCTTCCACTACAATAGGTGAATGTCTCCTAAGTGAGATGAGACGAGAGAGAGAGAGAAGACCTGTGTATGCCCCTGACTGACTCATTCACCCATGGGAGTTTGAAGTGACAGAATAAATCTACAGAGACGAGGCTCAGGATAACATTTCAGAGAGCTGAGAGCGGACAGACTCAGACATAGTCACAGCTGAGTGAGACTGCAGAGAGACAGACAGATATACAGCTCACCCACAGAAAGACAAGAGTTGGAGTCATTGTCATGTTGGTGGTGTTACTGATCCTGCATGCCATCTCGTGTGCTCATTCTCACGGGCCGCCGGGTGCCACCGTGCCTGGTAAGCAGTGCCCGTCTGCATGCCAGTGTGAGGAGGATGGCATCCTACTGCTCGTGGACTGCTCTGAACAAGGACTATCCAGTGTGCCAACCGACATAAGTCCTTTGACATCTTACCTGTGAGTACGACCTCCTGCTTCCATCACCCGCTTTGCTGAGACAGTGAGGGTTTGAGAATAGTTCTTGAGGGATGTTTGGTTTGATTACATGAAATATCTTCAAAAGGATGCTGTGAGATTATTGTTTAATACAAAAAATCAAAGACATGAACGGCTCTAGGTTAATAACAGACTCTGTCATCTAAGATCAATGGTTCTCAACTGGTTTTATTTTGGACATCTAATATCACTCAAATATTAGTGACTGTTTAGAGGTTAAACATTTATATATATATATATATATATATATATATATATATATATATATATATATATATATATATATATATATATATTCACATGATCTGCAAACACATGCAAAGTTATTAACTAGAAATAAACTGACAATTTTGGCTTCTAAACAAAAAGAATCCATGGTTTCGTGCTTTCAGCGGTTGCACAAAACACATTTTGGTCTTCATAAATCATATTTATGCTCAAGTGCACCTGTATTTAATGTAGTCTGTGGCATGTTTTCTTTTATCTTGAGTAGTTTCTTTGTGGTTTATTAGGATGAGTGCAAGTCAGGCTACCTGGCATTTGTCTGATTTGACTGTTTCTACTAAGTAACAGATGGATTTGTGCTAAAATGGCATTGTTTAATTGAGTGCATGACCTTCATGTCAACGAGAACCATATGGGAAGTGTTTTTCTCCTCTGTTTCATCTTATATTTTAAATTATCATTATTATTAAACTTACTTATGCTGTCCCGATTATGATTATGATTATGAGATTAGATTAGATACATTATATTATTAAGACTTAGCATTATTTTTTTTTTTCCTGTGACCTTTCATTTCTGATCCCATTTGCAGATCGTGACCCACCAGTTTAGGATGTATGACATACATGCGAAACAACTTAAGTGATCGGTGCTGACATGCACCTTCAATTAGGACTGTAATACAAACTCTTACTAACTGTGTTGACCCAAACGGGACACTTTCAGTGCGAGCGAACCATACCGTTACCAAACGTGAAAAGCAATGCTTGGTTCCCATGTGTCCTGTGACAGTTCTCAGTGCAGCGGTATCTGATGGGAACGTGTGTGTAGAGTGATGCAGTGGGGCGCTCTGTACAGTATTGGGTTTCTCCATGTCAGCTGGAAGCCTGTTGGGTTTAAGTCCATGCTAATCGCTAAGGCATGCCATATGTCCCCTGATTGTGAATGATGACGCAAAGGAGGACTCAAATGTTCGCTCATAAAACGTTGTGCAGCTCACGTGAATCAATAACTGGAGAGAGTTGTGTTTCAGGCTCATGGCTGGGGAATTGGATTGCAAACACATGTACCACAACCTTTCAAATGTATTGAAACATCTTGAGCAGTGTCTCTAGACAGTTGCAAGTGCATAAGATTGGATCTTGTTTTTTATACCGCCAGTGTTGTAGAGAATTTTATTGTATTGTGCAATAAATCACATGACTTCATATTTGAAATTTGTGTCCATTTACTACTCTGTTTTTTTAATGCTCCAGCTATTTTTTATTTTTTTTTTGGATAATTGTATAAATATAATGAGGATTTATCGTCTTAAACTTTTAATAGAATCACACCAGTGAATCATTGTGTTCAATGAATAATCCAACCAATTCTATTGGTCAAACTGATTCATCCAGGTATTTCAAAAATTTCCATAAAGACTTTTAAGTTTTATGATGAGTCTGTGCAAATTAGACCAGCAGTCTTTCAAATGCAATTCCTTGTCTAACACTTTCTTTCTTCACTGGAGGAAAGCAGATTGATGTAAATATTGACTGAGCTTTGATGTGCATGCCATTGTTGAGATGTTAAAGTGTGTGTTTAAGCACGACGGGGACCGTTCTGCAAGAAAGCTCTGTACTTCTGACTCCATTTACTCAAAGTGCTCATTCATCTGCAGTCTTTTTTATGCCAAACTTTTAGACAAACCAAGAAAAGGTGTTTGCAGTAGACATGTACAGAACACGCATCTGCTTTCCCATCCAATTTCTATCGCTTATGCATTAGCCTGGCATTATTATTCCACTTTGAAAAGCTATAACTTTTAATTCCAGTTCTGACAACTCACCAAACTTTAAATGCATGAAGTGTCTGTGGCATTTGTTGCAACTGTTGCATTTTGACATTTTCCATTGCTGACATTTTAATTATATGATGTATGGTTGCTTAGCAACCAGTGCTTAAATGTGCAATAATTATCATGAACTGATATCATGAACTGATTTTCCAGTGGATCCAAGTTATGTTGCATTTAAATATGCAAATAAATTAATAACTAATGAATAACTCAATAAATAGGAGTTGAGTTTTTATGGATCAGAAATTACAATGTAAAACAATCAAATCCTTCTATCATCACTGCACATGCATCCTATGCTTGATGGATTCATTTAATATTATGCTTCAGTTACTGCTTATTTTTTCTATGCACATAACAAGCAGATATTATCATCATCATTTTATGCATGGGTCTTGCTTAACATTAAATTTAAATAAAATAGTTCATAGAGTGAAAATTAAAGCACAAGTGGGAGCTGTGTGAACGTGCTACTGAGAAAGCAGCAAGCAGCACTGGACATTCTGCCAGTATTAAATGCCTGTCCTGTCTCGCTCTGCAGCGATCGCCCATATGGGACAACAGGTGCCCTGGGGCGTGGAAAAAGTCTGTCACCAAGAGAGTCTGTTTTTGCACTGATTTTTGTTTGTTACTGTTGGTTTCAACAGGAGTGGACGTTAGGTACATCAGGCGAGGAAAAGTTAGAGATCGCTGTTTTGTACAATAACATGAATAACACTCGCATACACATTCCTATAAACACACTGATTGTTGATTGATTTATATTTGTAGATACGGAAGATCTAAAAACTTGGAAACGAAGTCCTCGCACAAACCTTTCACTCTGTTGTTGCATTGAGAAGCAGCAGTACATCAGGTATATTTTGATTGCATATGATCTCAATAAAGTAAATCCATATGCTGATAAATAAAATCATGGCCAAACATTTGCAAACACCATATATTTTGACCCATATGCTGTTTCAAACCTGTTGTTCAGTAGTTCACCCAAAAATAAAAATGAATTTACTCAACATCATGTCCTTTTCCAAACGGTATGACTTTGTTTCTTCTGCGGATCATAAAAGATGTTTTAAAGAATGTTTAAAAGTGTTAATGTTTTTTGTCCATTCAATGAAAGTCAATGAGGCCTAAAACAACATGGGTCCCACTGACTTGCATTGAATGGACAGTTTAAACATTTTTCAAAATGTCTCCTTCAGTACAGTTCAGGAGACGATAAGGCATACTAGCACTATATAATATGTACCATAGTTAACAATATTTATTATATTCAGTTTTTGTAAAAAAAAAAAATAATAAAAATGCTACTACTACTACTTAAAGTATATAGTTTAAGCTAATAATAGTATATTGTAATCACATCTATGACAGCTGCTTCATGTATTTTATGAAAGTATGGGGTACTGAACTGTGTTTGAAGGCATTATTTGGCAAACCCAACATTTAAAAAACTACAATAAAGATAAAACCCTTTCAGTTCAATGAAAACACTGCATGTATTTGTATTCTGTACTGAAACCAGTTCACATCAGGTTAGCTCAGCTGAAGATGAGTACAAGCATCGACCAGCTAAAGCATCATCACATAACCAGCTCAAACCTCAAAGCTGTCAGCCCATTCCCTGAAGCCAAGGTCCATATATTTTCAGCTCTCTCAGGGCAATTTTCTACACAAACACAAATTAATGCTGAGCTTGAGCTGAGGGCTGCAGACACATGTTTTCGCTTACTGGCTCGCCTCAACTTCCAGTGCTTTGGCCTTGAAACCTTTTAGAGTCAGAAAAAAGAACAGAGCGAGTGTGTGAAAGATGCCTTCAAGATCTGAAGTGTGTTGTGTTATCTGATTTGAGGGCCATAAATCTATTTGCGGCCCTTTTGGCCAGTGATTTATATTTTAAGATCTTAAGAGTCAAACAGGAAGAGTTAAAACCTAAATCATGATGTAAAAAATATTGCAAACAGCTGCAACAAATTTTATATACACTTATCAATTATGTCGCATAACCGTGAAACACATTTTAGTTTAGTTCAATCAATATCAAATGCTGTTCGGAACCAATTTTATGTCTGTAATCTAACATATTTATGAATAAATACATATACATATATGTTGCCTGTTATTGGGAGACTACAGTAGAGAATTTACAGGAAGCAAGCTGGGAGACAGAAGGGGGCAGAATCAGGAAAGGACCACAAGATTTGAACATGGATCGCCAAAAGCGTTGACTACAATGCATTTGGCTCTAACTATAATTTGATAAAAGACTACAGAGCTTAGTTCTTTTTTCAGTTTTGATTTCATATTGACTAAGTGCTGTTGACAAAACAGATGTTAAAAGTATGTTTTATTCTTGAAGTCGTAGTTAGCCTAGTACCTAGTAGTTAGTGGATACAAGTTGCTACATGGTTCTCATACTGAGAAGAGAAGTTTGAATAGAGTTCACTTCATTTCCCGATCTCTTTCCCGCTGCTTTGTTGCATCATTTCCTGTCCTCTCTCTCTATGCTGTCAATAAAAATGGTAGAAACATTAGCGAAAAGTTTAGATGAAGACCTTCTCATGGTTCAGGGCTCAGATTTAGTGAATTCAACTCTGGCAGCCTACATCATTAAACGGCTCCAAGGGCTCTAATGTTCTCTCTGTTTAACCACCTAAGTTCTTCAGTGAAACAGGGCGATAATGGTCTTTTCATCCTGGCAATGGTGAACACTTTGAGCTTTATAATGTGGTAAGTTTGTAGGCTGATCTCTCAGGGGGTGCTAGCAGACAAACTGCATGGTCAAAAACACACATCTCTTTGATGCTTACGGTGCCACTGCAAAGCAGCGCAGCGGGATTCAAGCAGAGCAAAGTGCTGAGGAATAACACCACAGCTGAGGTGCTTCAGTGGATTTATATTGCTGTACATACTGTATACCCTCCATCAACAGTCCATTACCGAAACCCAGAGTCTCCAAGAAGTAATACTTCAGAGTTAACAAATACAGTATATGAAACACATGGACAAATTTGGCATTCTCTCTGACTATTCCTAAGAGAAAGAGAATAAAAAAATTCTTCAAATAAGGCTCCAAATGTCAACGGGACATCTGGAATGGTGAGTTTAATAAAACCTCCAGCTGACAAAAGTTCACAGTTTACAGAGATGTGCATGTTTGCTGGGGCAACATTTCACCATGGGTTCGTGACCGAAGTGAGAAGAAGGTGAAAGTAATGTATTATGTCTGGTAGAAGCAGGAAGATGGCTTAAACTCTGACTGTAGATCGCAGCTCACGGTACCCCCGTGGCCTGTTTACCTGCTTTGTGTGCCAGGACAGGTCATGGACAAGGCAACGGGGAGGGAGTTTGATCTTTTCAGAGCATTGGACAATTCAAACAGACATAGGAATCTGCCACACTGATGTGCAATGTAGTGAGTGAGTGAGAGGGGTCAGGATGTACAACATACCCTCCAGGCTGTAGGACAGACAGAGGTATGTTTACACCTGAGAGTGTAATCACCCTACTTGCAGAACCAAATCACATTCATAAAACATGACTACAAGCGTTTCTCACTGCCTCATTTTATGTCTTTACTTTCTAAACTTCCGCAATTTTTGAAGGAAAAAAACAACACATTCTTTCATAAATTCCTCAGTTCCTCAATTTAAATTCCGGATAAAAAGGCTGAATGGAAAGAAAAACAAATAAACAAAAAACAGGCCATGCATTTTTTTTTCTCCATGGAGAATGTCTTGTCATTAACACACAACTCCATTTGTGTACAAGCTAGTACACATACAGAGAGTCGCAGACTCAACCTCACCCTCAAACAAACATGGGAGTAATTGTTCATTTCCTTCTCTTCCCGTTACCTAACAGTGAAACGAGAGCAATTAGTTCCCTGTGAAGTCAGCCCGAAAATAGTCAAAGCCCATGCAGGATAAATAAACCAGTGGACCTACCGCAGACTGCCTCATCTCCAGAACATCTTTAAATAGATCCAGAGCTGGAGGAGAAGACCCGAATGCTTGTTCTCAGCGCACTGTAAAAAAAAAAAGGAACAAACTCTGTGTGGGACCCCCGAAAATATTATGCAGGATTGCAGAGATGTAGAACTTGGTCACATCATCAACTTTACCATCGATTACACAACAATGTTGGGGACTTTCCTTCCAGGCATATTCCTTTCTCAGTTCCTGATCCGTCTTTGAAATGAAGACATGAGGCTTTCCTCTTTTTTTCTTTAGGAAAGAAGGAATGAAATTTCTTTCATATCTCAAGTGGTTCTACTAGACAGGAATCAGATCAAAGGGAATCATTTGCTTTGCTTTGTGCAATGTATGTAAGCACATAAAGTTTCAAAAGAGCCTCAAACTGTTATCAGATATGGCAAGATACCAAGATCTGCCATCATAAGTACGACATCTCAATGTGAAATGTTTTGTATGACTGTACAAATGGTCTCATTTGTCTCATTTGGAATTTTATGGAAAATATCTGTGAAAGAGATGATTCTTAAGTGAAAATTTTCCTGGTCTATGAAAGGGCAACCACTGAGCAATACAATTGTCCTGTGGGTTCTGGTGAGGGACTAACCATTGAATCAGTGGCTAAGTGTGGATTCTGTCCTTTTCAATGGCAGAGGTTCATAAATCACCCCCTGGGCAAACTTGACAATTCATTGCAGACCTCTGTGGGGGTCTGTGTGGGGGTCTCTTAACCTGTGGTTAAGTCTTTAGCCACATTTCACCATCGGCTCTTTGGATCTGACAGAAGCTATAAACTGTGCTTTTGAGATGACATGTTCTCACCCCCTCGAACACCATTGGAAACCTTAAGGGAGGACAATGGCTGGGAAAGAAGATACCCAGAATACTGTTTGTAAAGTGGAAATGGTTAATACAGAAGCTCAGATTTCAGATTCATGATCCTTACTGTAAAGGAGCCCAGTCACACCAAAGCAGGAATGGTTAACTGCTCATCCAGATATGCTTGGGATCCACATGTGTGACGCCGTCTACCCAAATGGAGCAAATTAAACCTTGTGAGTTTCCAAATAGATTGCTTTACATGCATGCCGATTATACATTCCCCCTAATGCTTTTTAAATGAGTTTGCTTACATTTGCTGCATTGAGAATATACAACTCATCCAAGATTGCAATATGTGGACCAGGAAGGATCGCTGGCCAGACAGAGGCAGGCTCAAAGCAGGAATTTTAAATTGAGATTTTTCCTTATCTAAACTATTTAAGGGCTGTGCCTTGCATCAGGAAAGATTACTCACTGAATCCT
The DNA here is from genome assembly GCF_018340385.1 of Cyprinus carpio. Lineage (NCBI taxonomy): Eukaryota > Metazoa > Chordata > Actinopteri > Cypriniformes > Cyprinidae > Cyprinus > Cyprinus carpio. The sequence continues at coordinate 4,086,582 of NC_056594.1, read as the reverse complement.
GGTTACTACCAGGTTATTTGAGAAGGTTTCCTCACCAAACTAGCAAAGGGAAATCACATAACCTGCTTCCCTGTCAATACCAGGGAAATTGCATCATAAGTTTTTAGTGCAGCAGCTGAAACATTCTGTAACTAGACAAACATTTTCAAATCATCCAGGAATGTAAGTTGGGGTGACACTTTTTTAGTTTTTCATGGAGGACTAAAGTAAAGGCATTTCTGATAGATGGCTAAAGTTTATTTTGGATGCTGTGTCTAGCAGGAAAAGATGACAGAATGGTTGCTTAAGAAGGAAGCCATAAAGTATGCATGAAGTGCCAGAGTCGCATCACTTGCAGCTGCAAAGTGATAGTCTATACTATAGTCCAAAGAAAAACTACCAGCCAACTACAGTCATACCTCACATGCTGAAATGCAGGTGGTGTGCTTAAACTTGAGGAACCTACACATCAGGAACCTTGTAAATAAGATCTTTGAAAATCACAATTTTGTTTGATGCTACGTAGTTGTTCACTTTAAGTTGTTCACTGCGGGAGAACAACTGAAATCAAAGCCATTTTTTTGTTATCTGGAAGGATAAGGAAAAGGCCTGTCTAGATGTGTGCCGAGAAGAACAAGACTAAGTGCAAGTGTACTTTCAGGTTGACCAACTGACCAAGTGGTAATGCTGATAAACGAATGTGATCAGTTTCCAATAATACCATTAAGAAACTCTATAACAGGCAAGAACCTTGTGCTCTGTAAAGGTACAATCCTTTATGAGTAAAACCACTGCATGTTCTTACTTGCCAAACTGCTGGTGAACATCAATGGTTTAGGTGAAAAGGCATTACAGATGATTTGCCACTTTGAATATGGACAGACTTAAGAATAAGACTTAAGATAAAATGCCCGGCAAACAGAATCTAAAAAAATAAATAAATAAATAAAAAATCAAAAGAGTAAGAGATGATGTTGAGGTCACAATCTGATTTTTTCTTTGAATGCGTTCCATTGGATTTGACATACAGACTAGGTATCCCAATTCAAATTCAAAGCAAATGTCAATGGAAAAACTTTGTCATTTGCCTGTTGAACAATCTTCAACTGTAAGCATTATTCCCATGGCCAGCATCTTGCGAAGTCTGTCTCGTACATCTCAAACCATCTTGTACAGCTTCATTAGAGTCTGCAGCCGGGACTGAGACCTCCAGGAACAGAGAGAGCTCCAGCCAGTGAAGAGGATAGACGGAGAGGGTGTTTTCTCCACCCGACCTGCAGCTGTCTCAGCTGCTCGCCACTGGGGACACAAGGAAATTTATTGCAATAATCATCTCTCTAGGCAGCACATTAAATAGCATATTCCAGATTTGAAAAGGCTTTGAAAGACGTTCTCTTTGATACTTGATTAGAGAGTGAAGTTTTCAGGAGGTGGCAAACAGTCTTAACCTGTAGAGATGTTGGATTTTTTTGTTTGTTTGTTTTGCTTCCTTTGGTGTTAATGTGGTTCATTGGTTATTTTACTATAAATGAAGGGAGTAATTGTTGAGTTTGCATATTATATTTTAAATGAGATACTTTTGCATATTATATTTTGGTAATACTTTAGAATAGGGAACACATATTCACCATTAATTAAGAGTTTTCCCTCAATAAACTCAAAATTGGCTACTTATTCAAAAAAAAAAAAAAAAATGAAATGATTAAATGTAATAGTTAGTAAGATAGTTGTTAAGTTTAGGTATGTTGTAGGATTAAGAGCTCTAAAATATGGTCATCCAAAATAAGGCATTAATATGTGTTTTATAAGTAATAATAAACATGTGTTGGATCTGCACCCTAGCAGTTAGTGCCTATATCTAGCCATGGTGTTCATGTGGATTGAATTTGGCTTGCAACATTTTCAGTTCCCCCCTCTTGTCTCCGTCATGTCCTCTCTCTACCTCAGGGGAGAGAGAGGACATGCTCCTGGAGGGAGGGCCACTATCCAGCAGTGTTCAGATCCAACTCCAGGTAAACTTTTCTGAACCAGCTAATCAAAGTCTTAGGTATACTTGAAACTTCCAGGCAGGTGTGCTGAGGCAAATTGCAGCTAAACTCTGCAAGACACTTGCCATATAGGACCTAGTTTGGACACCTCTGCTCTACCTAAAAAAGGTCAGAAAAAAGGTCAGCCATAGCCTGATGAATAGTACATATGGTGTGACGTGACTCTGTTATTTCTGTGATCTCATCATACATTTATATCCATTCAAATATTGTTTTTAATGAAGATATATCTCAGACAGTGACATTGATACCCCAGTTCCCATTCCCAGTGACATTCTAAAGCAGGGTTAGCTCTGGCCCTCAAACTCCACTGTCCTGCAGAGTTAAGGTCCAACCTTATCAAACACACATGAACAAGCTAATCATGGTCTTCATCACTACTAGACGAATACAGGCATGTGAGTTTGATCAGTGTTGGGGTTAAACCCTGCAGGACAGTGGATCTCAAGGTGCCAGAGTTGAGAAACCCTGTTTTAGAGACTTAACAGACTAGAGTGAATTTTACAGTGCAAAACTTTGGCACACACTATTTTTGCACCTACACTATATCAATTTCTAGTCTTCTCAGAAGTCAGAAGTCCTGACTGAGCTGAATGAAATAGAGACTGATTCTAAGTTACGGAAAACTATGCATTGTGTGGCAGTGGCCTCATCTCAGTTCATAATTTTAACTCAAACCACTTTCTGACAGATTTTTAATCCACATGCAATCTCATGGATATATTTTGATGTCATGTGCAAAAGTATGGTCAAACAAAGTCAGAGAGACCGTTTTGGGGTCTGTCTGTCCTTCCCTATACCTTTTCTCTATTCCTCATCCACTCGATTCACTCATTACTTCACTCTCAGATATTTGTGGCTCTGTCTTCCACAAAAAGAGTGAGACGCTCATGTCTTTCTGTCTTCTTTTCTCATTTTCTCCCTTCGCAACCACAAATTGCTGTCATTATGTGACGCATTGCAGTGGTGATGGCTAACCAGACTCTGGCCTGTGGAGGAAACCACGACAAGCGTATTAAGAGCTGAGGGAAATTGAGGGCCTGTGTGTGTGTGGACCACCCAGACTCTCATAACCAGAGGGTGAGACCACAAGCAGGAGCGACTCTGTTCTGCTGCCCGCATTTCAGTCCCTCACTTTCTGTCTATATTAAGATATATTTGTTTCTCCTTTGTCTCCTTCTCAATCGCTCTTTCTGCTTCGTTCTCTTGGTCTCACACTCTTATCTTTGCAGTCATCTAAATTGAAGCCAAACTCATGAGACCCTATAAATTAATTTCATTGGGCACTTCACTTATATGATATATAATTTAATGTGCTGAATCCATTTTTATGCTTACATATACTAAAGAGAGGAACATTTTATTGGTTAGAGGCTGTTCTTCTTGTTCTCAGCCGAGTTTCTCCTAAAATTCCATAGAAGAAATAAAAATAGACCCAGATGAGACAGTTGTTGACATACAGTTAGTATCTAGATTAGCTAAATTTGGCCTTTGTTTTACTATCATAGTCCCTCAGGACGTACCAAATCAGCGCTATTGGAAATCGTGAACACACATTCCTATCAAAGTCGGAAATGTTTGCGTGTGTCTTGGCCCTATAGAGTCTCACTTTTCTTAAAGACTTCCTCCAAACTTTAATCTCTTCCTCTTAGGTTCCCCTCTTCTATATTGCATTCCTCTTCATAAAGCAAAAATGGCTTCCATGCGGATTGCCCATTATGTCAGTTGAGCGATGGTTATCGGTCCTGACCCAGGTCAAGCAGCACTGTAAACAGGACTGTGTTCAGAGGCGGGCGGCTGAGGAGAGAGGAACTACTCTGAAGCCAGATGACGGGACAAGTCCACTATCAGCCCCAGCATCAGGCTGCTGGCTCCAGACTGCTCCCTCTCGAACTCCTCTCAGATCTGGAGCCTCCTGTCCCCCCCATCTTACCGGGGAGGGAATGGGTGTTGGTTTGGGTGTTGGCTTGTGGCTGATTCTCTATGTGGCTGAAGAATCCACAATACAAGAGGATAAAAACTTCACTTGTAGATGCAAAGGCTAACGTGTTACACTGCCCTTTGATGATAACTCATGAAAAGCATGTATGAAAAGCAATGCTAATGTTGTTTTGTGTTACAGTACATCCAGGTTCAATGTTTCAGGTTCAATAGCTTTCTATTCTTAGTATAGAAGTATAACTTCTAGCCATCATATTTAGGCTTTGAAGTTCATAAAAGTTATGCATATTTGTGAAGACTATCTTCATAATTATAACGTTGAGATTCATAAACTTTTATTGGTTACAGAGATTTTCTGCTATAATCCAAAATCCAATGGAATAATCCTGTTGGCTTTTTGTTGAGTTTCTAGCCTTTCATTGTTATCGCCTTCAAATAAAGTATTCTAATATTTTTGATACTTTTTTGGAGACTGTTATAGATGTATTTAGAGTATATAAATTGGTTTTGCAGTACAGAATCCAGGTGCCTCATTGCTGACAAATGATAAAAACATTTGCAGGTTTTGTTTTCTACAATGGATTTTAGGTAAATCTCCTTTTGTTTTTTTGTCTTATAAAGTAATATCCAGATACTATTATGTTGTGAGAAATCATTGAAAAGTGCATGAAAAGAAATTGAAAGGACCTGAATAAAAACTGAATTGCTAACAAATTCAGACCCTTTTGCACAACATGGCTGCTGAAATATTATGAAATAATAATAAAAAAAAAAAAATTCAATTAATTCAATAATTATTAACATGCTGATCAAAGACAAGGTGCATTCAAGTCCTATGTATGAATTGCATTTTTAATGCTTGTTGGAATAAATGAATAGATAAAAAAAATATTTTGTTACACAAAATACATATGTACACAATGTGTACATAGTGCGCTAATATGCAGTAAGAAGAAACATTCAGAAAATCACCAATTCTCTCTTTGAAGACTCAAAAGAAATGTGTTGACAGGGAGACTGTTGAGGAGGACAGGGTGCAGTTTGATGTTGCTCACATTGCTGCCGGCTCAGTGTGTGTTTGGCTGCAGGCCAGGACGATGTTGTTAGAGTACAGCACTGAGTGAAAGATAGATGCCTGTAATTACTAAGGGCCCGCAGAGTTCAGATGACCACAAAGTCTCTATTAGGACTTGTTTTGGTGGCACTATTACAATATCAATTGATATTACATGTTAGCACTGATTATAAATGACAGTAAAGACATTTATAGAATTTATCAAATGATTTCTGAAGGATCATGTCATGTGACACTGAAGACTTGAGTAATTGCTGCTGAAAATTTGGCTTTGCTATCACATGAATAGATATATTAAACACATTGAAATAGAAAAAAATAAAATAAATAAATAAATAAATGACCCCATGCTTTTGAACTGTTGTGTATGTATCCAAATTCAAAACATCCCTGCATAACTATTACAACAATCCTCTGGAAAACTGTCTTTGATCTGAGTTTTCTCTATTAGTCTTCTCGACATAACATTTCTCGCTTTGCATGATTTATCTCAGCACAACTTTTACTGAACACCACCAAAATCACTAGAGAATCATCCTCTGTCTGTGTGCTGCCTATGAGTTGCATTACTCGATTAGGAATGACAACATTAGTGTTGGTTCATAACCTCTGGATTAGTGGATGGCCCTCATCCCAGGACGTTATGGTGACTGCACAGTTCATCAACAGCTTCTTCCACGTTTCTTAGGCGGATAGGAAAACATGTTTTTGACAGCAACACTGGAGTGGAGAATTTAATAACTTCCTTCTGCATTCTTATTGAGTTCAACAGTCCACATTCCTTTTGTCAAATTAAATAGACAAGTAATTGTGGAGGGTTGCACAGATGGCAAAAACAATCATTTAGTACCAACATATATTAATAATAGAAGACAGAATAACAACCATGTGCCAATAGTGACAATAACACAGAAGAGAGCTAAATGGCTTCTTCTAACATTTCACACACTGTGAAAAGTTAAACTGTGCATTTGTTAACTTAAAGGTGACGTGTAATTTTTCAACATTAAAATTCTTTCGCTTAATATGCAGAGACAACTTTAAGTAAACCATCTGTAGGTTGATTTCTCAACAGTGTAACACAGTAGTTTTGTGGAGCACATCAAAGTACGGCTGTTTTATTGAAGATTCCAAACAAACTGCCACAGCAACAGCTTAACCAATGGCATATGTTTGGGGCGGGACTATCTGTTTGCAGACCAATGGCAGATTGGCGGAGTATTTGGAAAACCTGTTTGAAAACAGTAATTAGGTGTGCAAGCTAGTCGGCGTCTGACTTCAAGCAATGCATGCTGGTTCGAAATTTTGTCCAATGTAATGCCATCAAAGTACAACAATAGCAATTGTAGTGCAGCCGGCTGATTCATCCTGCACAGCTTCTCCAGAGCGGCTGCACAAGCTCTGATGACGATACAGCTCATTTAATGATTGGACGGATTCACAGATGACAAAGAAGATGTGTGTTTTGTGAACTTTGGGAAGCAGAAAGTGTCCGACTTGGGTGGTGTTTAAACAACACTGTTTTCAAATAAAAAACGTGTAAGGTTTTTATGCGTTTTGGCCGATCATTTACATGACAATGCATTTAAGGGACTGAAAACGCATTTTTTGAAACAGGTTTCAGAGTACAAGTTTTTTCAAAACGCTATCATTATCGTCTCTGCGTAAACTACAAAAATATGAATTTGTGGAAATTGTGACATCATGCTCAGCATAATATGTGTTCTCGTAGTGTTTCTTTACAAAGCGACATTGCCAACTACTGGCCTGGCATGCGTAACACAGTCTTTTTAGTAGTTTTCGTGAATCCATGTGAATGGGGATCATTTTGACAACATTGTCGTCTGTTACACAAAACTTTAAAAAAACGAGAAGGAAAACTTTTCACTTTTTTTAGTACATAGTTGGCATGTAAACATAATTATAATGTCTTCATTAACTCTTTCCTCAACTGCAAACAGAAAATCTCACCGATTGTTTGCATCCAACAGCAGCCAAAGGCAAACACGCCTATTATTTTTGCCTTGTGTTGTGAACGTGTGTTGTTATGTGGCTTGACTTAAAAACAGTCAATTAAATGCTGATGTCACCACATGAAAAACTTTTTTACGCACTTTACACATTTCTTACAGCGCACTCTAGATTCTGAGCGACACTTGATGCAGTCACTAAATGAAAGTCCCTCGGGAGATAAAGATGCAGTGGTGTTGTGAATAAACCCAATGTAGCTTCCGCTAAAGACAAAGGTACAGTTATATTCCTGGGGAAAGAGGTGGCAGGCATGAGGTTTCATTCGCCCCACCTTTAAGATGTTCATTGCCCTGGGACAGATGCTAGATGACAGGGTTATTACACCAACAATAGCTTTAGTAAGGGCGGAGGGAGAGACAAATAGGAGAGTAAGCTCAGTCGCAGCGACATTTCCTGTTCCTGTCAATGGAATAAAGAGAGCTAAGGTGTCAGTGTCAATGTTTGCGCTCACGGTTTGAGATTGTGAAGTTGATACAAGGTGATGATGGGAGGGCAGGAAGTGTGAGCTGATGATATGGTGGGACTTGTCCAGTCTGTACTTGTAGGAGTTGCTTTAGAATAGGCCTATTTATTAAGTTTGTTTGTATGTAATCAAACAAAAGATGTTACTTCCAGTTTTCCTGTGTGATTTGGATACTATTTGGATCTTGGATTCTTCCAAGTAGCACCACTCTTTTCAGTCTCAAGGATTTGCGATCACTCCCAACGGGTAGGATGTGCACGTTCACATTGCAGAGGTTCCTCCTGCGCCATGAAAATCTGCCGGACCCCTGTCCTGTCATCAACCCCCATTCTCTCCCGCCACAAAGGGGGCATTGTGTTCAGTCCCAGACCCGGGCAGACTGTCCTCAAACCAATCATGTTTGGCAAAGTGAGCCTCGTTAGAACAGAAGGATTAACAGGAAGATGAGAGCTGGAGTTGTTGACAAGATGATGTGTACAGGAACTCCTTTAAAACCTTCAATGAGAAGCGGTCTGATATGCATGTAATATGGACATTATCACATAAAGCATCTCGAAACGTCATCTTTTTAAAGTTTTGAATATTTTATTTAAAGTTTTGAACATTAGTGCAGAAATGAACATTTTATCATAATCTTCTCACCACCATGTTGTTCCAAAACTCATAACCTGTTTTTTTTTTTACAAAGGAGAATTTTGGAAGAATGTTCATACAACTCAAGTCAAGACATTCCAAGTTCTGTTTGTATTCAAATCCAGACAACCCCCCCCCCCCAAAAAAAAAAAAAAAAAACGCAAATGACTTTGGACAACATTACAGTGAACAAACAATGTCTCAATAAATATTTTTGTGTAGAACTATTTCTTCACAAGACTAAATACTTCCAAAAATTAATATTCAGCTGCACACACTTTCATTTGTGGTTGAATTTTCAAAAATACCCTTAAAATAATATAAATTCAGTACAATGTATAAGTCTTTGTTATTAATAATAATAGAAAATATATTCTAGGGTGAACAAGAAGGAACTTCCACTGACAATTTTTAGTTTGTGGAATTTTCATTATCCAGCCTGGTTTTAATACTTCTTTTAAGACTTCTTAACACCATTTCCTAGCTCGCAAAGTATGTCCTCAATTCTAAAAGCTCATTTGCCTGAGTACAGTACATATAGAACGCAAAAGAAGTCTTGGTCAGCATGACGTGGCAGGCCGCAGTCAGCATGCAGTGAGGGCCCAGCTCTCCGTAAACTCCCCTCCCACCCATCCAGGGCTCAGATCTGTGGCCAAGTGTGGTGAGTAAAGCCTGCTCAAAGCTCTCTTCCAGCAGCAGCCAGATCTGCTGGCAGGCAGGTGATAAATAGTCCCAGCGTTAATGACACTTAATGCTTGCCCAAATCCCTGCAGTGCCATCAAAGATGATAACAGTCCCTTTGCTAATGCCACTATATGGAAGGAAGGATTACATGGCAGAGAAAAGGAGAACGCAGTGACGAGACAACGGCGAGCGGGAAGAAAAGCGGAAGATCACAGTGACACTTAGAGCCAACAAAGGCAGCGGGAGACGTGGAGGAATGCATTTTTGGTGGAGGACCGAGAGGGGTTGGGTGCAGGGGTCCTGGGATGGAGCAGGGGAATAAGACACCCAAAATGTCTTTATTAAAGGGAAAGTTCAGCCAAAACTTAAAATTAATTTACTCACCCATACGTCGATCCAAAGCTGTACAACTTGGAACACAAAAGCAGAAATATTGTGCTGGTTGTGCTTTTCTGTGCAATAACTAGGGATGTCACAATAACCTTGAAATATTATTATCATGTTAATACTATTCATGTGATGACGTCGTAAATAACCCAGCACCAGTAACTAGCTGGTTGACACTCCAACATAGTAGGTGGCAGTATTTCACCTTTACACTGGTCACTGTCACTTGTCATAAAACAGAAATAAAGAGTAGCTAATACTTCAGCAAAAAGGTCGGAGGTAACAGGCCAAAATAAGACACTCCAAAATAAAAAAAAAGACTAAAAAGCATAAAAAAGACTGGTATTAGACACCTCAGTCTGCAAGAAGATCCAGTTAACAGTGAATTCATTTTGTTAGTTCTTGTACAGTTCTGGTTACAAACACTCTCTCTGCCTCCCTACACTTGTATTTTAAGTGTTTCATTGGCCAAAACAAGGCCAAAAACAAAGTTAAAGATGAGAAAGATTTGAACATTTCTATTGATATCATGGCAGTATAGTTATTGTGAATTATTTTGCCCATGATAAAAATCAGATTACTTCAATAAGCATCACAGAAATGGTTCAAATGGTTTGTTCTCTTATTTCAAGTCTTCTGGAGCCCAAGGACAGCTTTGTGGGAGAAACCAAGTGAAATTCATTATTAACTGAAAATCTTTCACTCAATCGGTGTGATTCATGATTGAATCATTCCAACCAGTTTTGTGAATCAGAATCAGATCAACCAATGTATTAAAGATCAAAAGAATGCTTCATTCACAAAAGTATGATTCATTTACAAATCTGAGATTGTTACTTATCTCATCAAAGCATGGAGAGATTTTTTTTAATTATTATTATTATTATTATTATTTATTTTTTTAGTAAATTGGATAAATTTGGACATGACTTCAGAAGACTTGGAATATAATGCATGATTTGTTTGTATGATGTTTTCATGGTGCATTTGCATCCAATTTTTAATTTTATTTCATTCAATTATACTTGTAAAATATCTGGTGAGCTATTCCTTTTAAAGGGGCAGCGTCATGTGTTTGAAGGACACAAGCACTTTAAATAGATTCTTCATGGAGACTGAGTCCAGAAGTTCTTTCTTGCCGAATTACAAATCAGTAAGAATCACACATTAAATACTGTCATCTCAGATTCCAGAGACTTAGTTTTGTGGGTAAGATGATCTTTAAAAGTTCTTGAAAGGTACTGATCTATGAACCATGTTTATTATTTCTTCAAGCCAGCATCAGTCAGACTAGTGGTTAGTCAGACATATAATATGTATTGATTTGCAAATAAAAAAAAATAAAAAAAAAACTTATTTTAATACAAACACTTATTTTATATTTTCTAAACATTACACTTCAATACGCTAAAATTTAAATTTAGGTTAAAGTGTTATAATTATAAAGTGTTATAAATAATTAAAGTGTGCAAACAAGTGAAATAACATGCCATGTACAATATATTCAGGTAAATTTGGATCAATTGGATCAAAAATCTCAGCCAGTAGAAAGCCTACATCCCGAAACAGTGGTTCTCAGCTGATGGCGTGAAACTGATAGTGTTGCAATCAGTGTTGGGGGTAGTTACTTTTAAAAGTAATGCATTACAATATTGCATTTTTTGAAAAAATAACTCAGACATTTTCTTGGAAAAGTAAAAGTAATGCCTTACTTTACTAGTTACTTGAAAAAGTAATCTGATTATGTAACTCACATTACTTGTAATGCATTATCCCCAACACTGCTTGTAAAATAATGCAACTATACACACAATTGACATAATAATGTAGTCTACTTGCGGCTGGATTCTTCAAACCAATGCTACGAAGGCACTGCCATGTATGTGGGTCAAAGGCTGCCAGTTATTGTATAACGTGAACAGACGTTTAGTGAATCTTTCTGTGTCTGTATGGAGGAAGTAGGACTTGTGAGTATTGTCCAAGGGTGTGACCTTTGACTCATGCCTCTAGTCCAAACGACGTCATCTTTTGTCTATATGCAAAAAGAGGCTGAACGAACAGAACAATGTCTGTTCTGCCTGTGTCCGTGTGGGAGGTACAGGGCATTCTGGGACATAGAGAGGCTTCTGTGTTAAAGCGCATGTTGTGTAGGCTTACCCTCTGATGCTGGTGTTTGTATCACATTTGAATTTCTCTGAATTCAGTTTGCTGTTGGTGCTTTATAAAAGTGCACAAAAACATCCTCTCGGGGCCTAATTCTTTGAAAGCTCCGCAAAGCCAAGGCAGCTTTTTGCGAACTTATTCAGTGCATTAGAGGAAATTCAGCAAAGTGATGGCGAAACAACTGACAGTTATTTATCACAGATGGACTTAAAAAGGATGGTGTTATAAAAAAAAGAATAATGCCAATCTAGATCTCATAATAGTGGCAAGGCTTCAATGAAGATTAAGATGAACAGGAATTCTGAGCACTGTCAGTGTGTGTGTGTGTGTGTGTGTGTGTGTGTGTGTGTGTGTGTGTGTGTGTGTGTGTGTGTGTTAAATCAAATGACATCCTAGCTAGCAATGCCCCAAGGTAAAGAGAAGTATAAAGCGCAGCTCCCATGACGCATCCACAGACTAAACATCCAATTTAGCCACCCAGACATCTGACTCTCTCTCTCTCTGCTTCTTTTTAAACCATTAAGCATTTGTGGTATATGGAAAATAAAGGACGTCCAATGAGAATGCATCTTTCCCTCCCTCATTCTTTCTGTCCTCATTTTCTTTCTCCCTGTTCTTTTTTTTTGTCTTTTTTTTAGCACTCGCCTTGTGTTTTTCACTCAGGTGAAAGAGTGTCCTCTTGTTCATTGTGTGTGAGTGAAAGGGAGGCCACTCAGAGCAACAAAAGACAGAATATGGAGCTCAGGAAGCTTGACAGTATGTAAAAGAAAAACATGTCTCTAGGAAAACAGAAGGAGGGGAAGTGAGTATTGTTTCCTCCTTCCTGTTTCATTGTGAATCTGTGTGAGGAGAATGCTAAGCCAGACGGCCTTTTCAAGACTTGAGGAAGGGCAAATATTGTTGTTCTTTTCTTTTCACCAAATTTCTCTCTCGGTTTTCCATCCATTCTGGTCAGGGTATCGTATGCCTTTCATTGTCGAGTTCAGTCAATTACATAATTGGCATGAACCCCATTTTCAAGAGTTTTTCTTTTTGGATCACTCTGAAAACATTTCCTTTTTAAATCCATTCTGGCACCTGCTTCAAAATACACCTTTTAAATGATCAAAGCAATTTAAGCAATCACTCAGAATTGTTCCTGTTCTCACTAGCATTTTCCTGTATTTATTAGCTGTCATCGACAGGAGCACATGTCGAGATTTGCATGGGAACAGTGACTTTTGAGCGGAGGGATGTTAAAGATTTAAAGGCATAGTTCAGTCGAAAATGAAAATTTTGTCATTGTTTGCTCAACCTCATGTCATTTCAAACCCATATGCTGTTATTTGTTTGAGAAATGTAAGTATTGCAGTGGGCTGTTAACTCAAGAACCACTTCGAATGAACCACTGCGTCAGTGAACTGAACCCAAGGCCCGGATTCTTTTCTACAATTACCCCATGATTTACTCAACCTCGAGCCATCCTGGGTGTATATGACTTTCTTTTTTCAGACAAATACAACCAGAGTTATATAAAAAAAAAAATGTCCTGACTCTTCCCAGCTTTATAATGGCAGTGAATGGTGGTTGAGATTTTTAAGCAAAATAAAGTACATCAATCCATCATAAAAAGTGGTGCACACAGCGGATGACACAGAACGTAGAACATAAACATTGTGTAAGCTCTGGTGAGAATATGCTAGTCCCTTGAGAACCAAGTTTTGTTTACAGTACATCAAAGAAAAACCAGTCTCCTCTTGGTTTGTATCGAAATCCTCCAACATTTTTCTTTACAAATCCTCATTTTGTACTTCTAGTTCATGGCCGGTGTTTTGTTTTGCTCTCTCCTCTGCGCTACTGCGTTCTTCTCTTCTCACCAGAGATTGCACTACGTCTATGTCATCCGCTGGAACGCCACTCTTATGACAGTCAGCGGAAGCTAGAGATAATGGTTTATTAAGCTTTAAAAATGGATATTTGTCTTACAAAAATGCATCGCTTCGCTTCAGAAGGGCTTCAAAATCTCGACACCCGTTCACTGTCACTGGAAGAAATGGAAGAGTCAGGACATTTTTAATATATCTCTGACTGTATTTGTCTAAAAGAAGAAAGTCATATACAACTGGGATGGCTTTAGTAAATCATGGGGTAATTTTCATTTTTGGGTGAACTATCCCTTTAAGAACTGTTCTTGGAAAGGTTATTTTGGGAACCGGAAATGGTTCTTCTGTTGCATTGCTATGAAAACCCCCTTTTGGTACCTTTAGTTTTTGGAGTGTATGAACGGTTTAATCCATGAATCAGACCAATCAGTTTGTTCACATTTGGACTACTTTTATGGTGCTTTGGTCGTATTGTCATTGTCAAGACATGCAGAAAAACAGACATTGTGGCCAGCCACAAATGTGAATTCATTTCCATGATTTATTAATTTGTGGGCACATATTATTAATTTGTTCCCTCTTTTGGCCTTGTACTAATTCGTTCTGTCATTTATATCATGCAGGGCTCTGTATTACTGTCATGAACTGTTGCTTTATGGAAAATAGCATGAATTGAAAATGAAAATATTATTTGTTCAACATAGAGAGGAGAGAGAGTCACACAAGTTTGGCCCGACATGGGGTGTGTAAATGATTTAAGAAGAGTTTGGCAAGAAGAAAAAAAGCAGCACAGGAGAAGATAAAGCCACAACCTGTGTAAGTAGAAATGAAAGCGAGCGAGCGTGAGAGAGAGACTGATATGTCTGGAGGGCCTGCTTTTCTCTTTTGGGTTTAACCGAAGAACAGCAGGACTAGAGCAGCCGTGTTAACGACAGAGCTGTTGGATGCGATCCAGAGCTTTGAAGAGGACGGCAGCACCTGAGGACGACCTGTTTGTCTTGTGGCTTTCTACCAGTGGCTCAGGATTCACAGCACTGTGTAATGTTTACCCAAACATGTCAGCTTTTAAGGTTGGAGGGTGATGAAGGGGAGGATTAGGTCTGCCAGCCCGCAGGAAGACGAGAGTATGAATGGAGCAGAAAATGCTGAACGACAGAGAGAAAGAGAGATACTGGAGAGCTGTAGTAGCTTGGTGGGTGGGACTGGGTGGAAGTAGTCAGGAAAAGAAAGAGGTCAAACAGTTTGGAGATGATAGGGACCACCGGAAAAACATAATTTACATCCTCTGTACATACTTCATTGAAGCTGTTGAGTGAAGAAAGAGGAAATATAATGTCTCTTGCCAGCAAATGCTTACTCTCTTTTGCAGAATAAGGTGCACATGCTTCTGCGCTTTTATACACTATTTTGTAGTTTAAATAGTGCCTACTAATAATTTATAAATGGGAAAGTTCATAATGTGGACAGTGGCACAAGAGCATAGTTTACATCATTTGGGCTCTGAACTCAAGTCTCCCTAGACTCTGAAACTACATTGTTTGTATTACTAAAATTTGAATAAACTACAATATTATATTCCATACTTATAATACGAGACTTTGAGGCAGTATTTATATACTGTATTGTTCTATTGCTAGTGATTTGATCATGCCATTCACATCTGAAAATGTGGGTGCTCACTGTTGCATTTGTGGGAACGCAAGTTTGAGTATAGTTTGTATAATGATCAAAATAAAATAAAACAAAACAAAAAACAAAAACAATAATATTAAAGAAATAATAATAATAATAATAATAATAATAATAAAAAAAATAATAATAATAATAATAATAATAATAATAATAATAATAATAAATAAATTAATAAATTAATAAATTAATTAATAAAATGACCATTGGCCATGAAAGAAGAAAAAAAATAATAAAGGAGATGTGATATAAATGTAATAAAATAAAATAAAATAAACATTGGCCATAGGGTTTAAATATATATATATATATATAATATATAGTATATATATATATATATATATATATATATATATATATATATATATATATATATATATAATATATATATAAAAATGAAATGAAATAAAATAAAAGCATTGCTCATTGAAAAGTTAAGAAAAAATATAAATAAATACTTAAATAAATAAACTGGTCAACAAAACCATGAAAAAAAAATATTTTAAAGTAAAATAGAAGCATTGTTTATTGAAAAGTTGAGAAAAATAAATAAATAAATAAATAAATAAATAATACTTAAAATAAACCTTGGTCAGCTAAAAACGCAAATAAAAATAAAATAGATTTGAATAGAAAATAAAAATAGAATAAATATACCTTGGCAGGTGAGAGAAGTTTTTTTTTTTTTTTTTTAAAGTAAATAAGCTAAAGGTGGTAGACATTAAAAAAGTAAATAAATCCTTAAAATAGCCATTGAAGTGAAGTGAGAGAAGTTAAAAAAGAAAATAAAATAAAACATATTTACAAATGTACTAATGTAAAATGTAATCACATGAAATTCAAATCCCTGGCCATAAAGCAATAGCGATGT
The DNA here is from genome assembly GCF_018340385.1 of Cyprinus carpio. Classification (NCBI taxonomy): domain Eukaryota; kingdom Metazoa; phylum Chordata; class Actinopteri; order Cypriniformes; family Cyprinidae; genus Cyprinus; species Cyprinus carpio. The sequence goes on along the minus strand of NC_056594.1, from coordinate 4,070,756 downwards.
GTTGTAGAGAGAGGTGTGATTGTATTATGGCCTGCTGCTCCATTGTACAAAGAGGAACCCCTATCCTCATTCTGTCTTCTAAAGGGCAACTATGATTTTTGCCTTATCGCACGATATGTTGTGAAGCTTTAACTTCAATCACTCCTTCCTCTCCAGGGTGGTCTCGTCTGAAGCTGGTGCAAAGACACTTTGAGAAGCTTTGGCCCCTGACCTGCAGGAAAGTGTTTGTGAGTTAGTGAGCGTCCGTGGAAGGGAGACAAAAAACAGGAAACGTGCCAACAAAGCTCAGATTGTTCCAGTAGTGCTGATAAATGGCTCGCTGTCATCAAGAGGGTGAGAAAGACAGAGAATATCTCTAATGAACACTCGTGTAACACTTGCACTGGCCTTATCATCAAACAAAGCAGCACAAATGTATCGGTCTGCTGTCCTTTGTGTGTGATGTGGGAACTGTTCACAGGTTACAGGAAACAAATTCAGAGCCAAGTTTAAGACTGTTGTTTTGGGTCCCCGGGTCGGTCTGATATGCCATTACGTCAACTTGGAGTGAATGATGAATTGAAGCATGGCTCCGACCTCCACACTTAGTTTCACCCGAAAAGGGCTTGAGGTTTCTCACCATGGAGACTGTATCAACTTCTCCCAAACAGCCTCCTAATCTATGCATCTGTCTCACCCACTTTTCCCCTATCCTTTCTTCTTTAAAAATATTATTATGCTCCTCGGCAGGAATTTTGCATTTGTCAAAAAAAGTTCCCAGAAGTTTCCTTGTTGTTCGCAGTGGACTCGCCCCAAAGGTTTTTACTAATGTGGCAGGTCTGACTCAGAGATTGAAGTCATCATCATCATCCAATTCATCATCATCAACATCTTTGTCAACTTCTGACACACCTTAATGTTTTTTGAAACTGGAAAGTGCTGAGCGCTCTTGTGATTTTTAAGTTTCCATTTAACTTTAGGCTTCTGCAGTGGAGAGGATATTTTCTCACACTGATTCTAGGCAAACTGTACAGTAAATGGCATTATTGTAAAGGGAACAGCGTGCCATGCTTTTGATGATGAGTTGGCATGAGGCAGGCGAGATTAAAGCATACCTGTGCCAGGGTTTGGCGGAAGGAGCGAGCCCTCGAGAGCCACTTCAAAGATGGCTATTACTGTACATAGTCTCCTCTCTGTTGCTGTGCCTCGACACGATCAGCAGAGCAGTCTAGTCATGTCCTCAGCACTGGATTCCTTCAGCACCCTGCTTTTGCTTCTGTCCACGTTCTATAACATGCAATTTTATACATAGGTAAATGATGTGAAAAACTATTTTTTTGTCTACCTAAATAAAAAATATATATTAAAATGCATTTTAAACATAGAATACTTTGACTTAACATCCTATACATTATTTAAAAAAAAAAAAAAACCCTTGGGCACGAAGTAAAAAATGTAATGTAAAATCAAATCAAATCAAATCAAATAAAATACTGAGGAATATTAATTAACAGCATGTACTTCCTATAGCATTGTGGTTTCATTTAGGGTTAGTTGCATCATCCTACAATAAGCACGTAAAACAAGGATCCTGTAAAATAAGCACATATTTTTATGTGACAATGTAAAAAAAAAATAGTCAAAGAAATCTGTTAAAACAATTTAAATATTTAATGTAAACTATAAACAAACAAATTTATACTTAGCTCTGACTTTTACATTTTAATAATAATTTATACTTAGAATTTTATCATGTAGTTGTTAAAAGTAATTGTTAAAAAATGACATTTCCAATAACAAGGTACATATATATATAAATATATGTACCCATATGTACAATGAAATATACTGCTGTATTTTTGTTTTTGTGGGCCTATATCTCTGCTGGAGGTCCTGGACATTTTGTTTAGATACGGTATGTAAAGGCATAAGTCTATATTTAGCAAAAAAAAAAAAAAAAAAACTTTTTTTTTTTTTTAGTGCACATAAATGAAACTATTACTGTTTTATACAAATATGATATGTCTGCTGATAGAGTACATACTCCTGACTATCATTTCTCTGTAAATGATAAACATCTGAAACTCTTGCGGGGTAAACACCAGACTATGCTGGTAGAATCAACACATGCTGTCTTTCTCTCTAGCTGGCATTAAGTCATGCGTCCTTAGAGAGCTAAAAATGCTTTCGTAACCTATACTTCACCTCTGTCCAGAGCGTTAAAGTCATGAAAACATGGCAGGGGACACAGGTGGTCCTATTCCACTTAATCATCCACTATATACAGTATAAAGGAGTCATTCTACAGTTGCAGTGGCAGATGTGGTCACTCGCTTTTAGATGGAGAAAAATCAAACTGCAATGTACACTATTCCTACACAATGAAAAAAAAAAAAAGATCTAAAACAATTTTCTCTAAGAAATTGCTAGTAAATTTCACAAATAAATACAAAATATTGAATTAAATATGAAATCTTGAAGTAGAAATACTGAAATAGTACACACATGCTTTTTAATATCATTTTTTACTATTGTTAACCATTTTCTAAAAGCAGTAAGATGCTAAGGCTATACTACATATTCATAGATCAATACAGCTCCTCACCGTATGTTACATTTGACAAAATTTTCACGTAAAAATGCCACGGCAGCTGTAGAATGAAGCTGAAGACAAAGGCCAGAATAGCATGTAAATGTATGATGAAGGGGGAGAGGCAGCAGCTGTTTGAAACTAGTAAAGTCTTCATTGCATGTGTTGACGTTTACGAGTATCATCTTTCCGATAGCAGTGCATCAACACCCCTACATGTGCAAAGGCTGGGGGGAGAGATTGCGACACAGCCTCAATATATACCATCTCCCGCAGGGTGTACCGAAGGGGACGAGACTGTTACGAACAAACCTGTTGCATTGCCTGAACACACTTAGTAATAATTCAAATAATCATCAGCAACCATGTGTTCAGCGCCTAAACATGGCTGCCAGATATTTCCTGTAGTATCAAAATATTGTAATTATGACCGCTTGTGAACTGATCACATCTGCTTTTCTTTAATTAAAACAGAAAAGAAAACATCAATAAAGAAAATCAATATCTTCTTGATTGCAGTGGTTGCGATGTGAAGCTGCATGTGCAGTGTGAAGAACATGACTTTCTCCGTAAACACAGCAGGAGATCGGTTACACTTCGTAATGCCTTAGATCAACATTGCCCATTTGGCTGAAAAACAAACGCCGTTTTCATTAATTGTAATTATTGCAATAAAAAAGCAGCATGTGTTGGTTGAGTGTGGAAAGAATTAAGGATTACCACATGACGGAGCGGTTTTATATTGAAAGGAAACTGTCAACAGCAGGGTTTTTATCAAACAGTCAAACTGAAGACATAAGATATTGACTTTGTAAACTAAAATAACAAAATTAACTAAAAGATGAAAAAGAGCGGATGAAGAACTAACTAAAATAAATAAACAAACAAAACAAATGATCGCTTTCATAGTCATTCTGGTCTTTTCAAGACACCACACCTGCAGATGGCGATAAAGTTTGTAATGCAAGTAAGCTTGCCGATGATTATTTAAGTTCATCTACACAGCAGTCTCAAAAACATAATAGGTAAATACAAACACTAAGTCAAAAAAACACTGTTAAAGCCTGTTCACAGAAGCACAAACTGTGATTAGCCCAGTAAGAGTAAGACATGTTGGGCTCTGTGTAAATCCAATTTCACTCTCTGACAGTAGGTGGCGCTTTTTAGAGAAGCAGAAATACTCTGGGTACTCAAAGCTCAGCACAACTTTCTGTCTCTAAACACCAATTACAAGAGCACAGAGACAAGACGGCAGCTTCTGGATTTCCTCTGCTATTCAGTGCCAATTACTAAAATGGTCATTAACCAGCAGATCTTGACATGTGACAAAAGGTGCAGATATTATTGGTTGGCTTGTTGCTATACTGCCTTTAAGGTGCGGTCACACTAGCAAAACTGCATCAGAATTTTGTGATCAAATAAAGGTCCATTGTCTCTCTTCAGTAGCATGCAAGAAGAACCGCTCACACAGAAGCCACTTTCAAACTGAGCAGGTTTTTGTTGCTCAATATAGTGAATTCATGTGGCCAAACTGAACACAAATGAAACTTGCATGAGGGAGTTTTTTTTTTTTTTTTTGCCCTCACACAAAACTCCTGATCGCATGGATTCCTACTGGAATGACTTCAAATGTGACATTTTGCAGAGCAATGTGGCTTCACCTTTCTTAGGCAATGACTTTGAAGGCAGAATTTGTGCACTAAAATACCTCATGAAACTGATTTTAGACAGACTTCTGAGGCAGCATAACAGTTTAATGATCTAAAACAAAATAGAGAGAGTAATAATGAAACAAATAACTGAAGAGTTTGGTTCCAAAACGCAATAAATCCATTTTGATTAATTTGAGTAAAAATGTGTTTTCTTTACCAAGAATGTGGCAAGATGAAAACCAATATTTTCTGTTTCAAACTTTCACATAGCATCTTTAGGTTTTGATTTTCAAATATTTATTATAACATTTTATAATTTTTCCCCAAAAATGCAATAAATCCATGATACTTTTTTATTTTTATTTTTTCTCAAAAAGCAATAAATCCATTGAATCGATATGAAAGTTATTTTTCATATTGAAACTGATGAAAATACACAACATACAGTAGTAAGTTGATCCACATATGACAGGCTCTGAACTTTGTCAATACTAATCTTATATACAGGCACTGGACTAAAGTGGACAGTCATCACTTCCAACATGAATTCAACGGGTCATCTTGTTAATACTATAAATTAATTACAGCAATAAAATAAAATGTCATCATGAACAAGAACATGAACAACAATTTCACATTAGACCACAGAAATTCCAAAATGACATTTCCCTTACATTCAACTACCAAAAGAGCATTCATCTTTGCCATGTTACATTCATTTAGTTGACCAGTGCTATGTGCTGTATTAACAAAGTAGAGTAGTTAAACTAAGATAAAAACACTAACAAAAACAACACAATCAATATCGTGTTCATATTCGAATGTGATACATCTAATAAACGCGATATTGTGTAGCTTTCCGGTGATCTACGGCTCTGTGTATTAAATGCATCTGAATAATTTCGATCTGAAAGCACGTGATGGGGATTTACTGGTACTATTAATCACAGAACCGGCTTTACTGACGAGAAGCACATAAAAAAAAAATTCGATTTAACTCAAAGCCACACCATCACATCACAAAGTAGAGTAGTTAAACTAAGATGTGGAGTGTATTCAAAGTGTCACCATTACTCTCTAGAGTGCATGGAATGGTGCGCTGTCATTGGTTGTTACCGTTTACACGTTTTTGGAAACTCTTCAATTGCTACAATACTAATTTCATGCTAGAAATGACATCAAAAATGCCATTCCGACCATCAAATTCTGTTGCATTGACGGCACAGAAATGTTCATGTCAGTATGAACATGCACAATAACAACTGTTCATTCGAATCAAAATGTTTATTGCACTAAATTGTCATGCTGAACATCCGGCGGTGGTCTTAAGTGACCTTTAAACATTGCTAAACTAGCTACTAACTAGCTACTAAGCTACTAAGTACAGATCTTGGGAGACAGCAATTGTTGGAGATTTACAAAACTAAATATTTACCGTTCACACCAAAAACAACAACTATAATGATAATTATATCAGCATCCACACCAACAGAGCATAACGTTCCATTTAAGCACATGCTTCAGTTTTGTAATCTTCAACTTTTCACTTTTTGGCTATTGGTGTTTTTTATCATACACCATTGTGAAAGCGATTCCAATGATGTCGTTTCTCTGTGCTATTATCGGTACATTTTTGGTGTGTACTCTGCTAGCCTTTTAAATTTAGAAAGATTTTTACAAATATGTCTTTATTGCTATCATTATAGTTATCGTCCTTTGTGTGAACGGGCCTTTATTGATATTCATTTTAGTGCACAGATTATGCTGAGATTTTGTATGTGGTTTGCTGGGTATGAGACATGTTTCACACAGCTATAAATCTTTTTTTTTTTTTTTTTTTTTTTTCTGATAAAGGTTTAATATTACAGTTAGTTCTGTGTAGCTGCTGTAGGCTAGCCGTCAACACCTTGATGGCCAAAGCACATTAAGCCATAAATACCAGCTGATGTGTGCGATATTGGGAGTAGTTCAAAACCCAAAGTTTAACAGGTTTGTGTTGACTGAATTCCATGCCACCATGTCAGTGGAAAACAGCGGTGGTCAGGTCAACTCAATCTGTTTCTTTTTCTGAGTGAAGTTTTCCAGGCCCCATCTACAGCAAATTAGCTTTTCACCTTGTCATGGTTGACACACTGACAAAACAAATAAATAGCTGAGTATCAAAGTCTCTGTGATGAATATTTTCAGACTTTTCAGTTTATCTTCTCAAGCCTGGTGGTCTACGGTTATGAGAAGCTGCCCGTTTGGCTGTTCCAGACCTCCAGGGACAACAAATGAAGTAATGTTGCAGTTTGGTTGCATTAATATCGACTCGACATTGCCTAAATGAAAACCTTGCTAAAAATCTTCAAGTTCAGATGTTCAAGGTCTTTGCAGTTAAACCACTTTAGCCCATTCCCAATTCATCTTGCAGCACTGTTACACTTCTGGAGTGACACGACCCTCTGTTAGTAATAATTTATTACACCTGTAGGTTGAGTAACACCACTGAGATCCATCAGGCTGTATCCGAAAGCTGCAAAGTGCTGCCTTTGCAAACTTAGCTGTCTATGGTATCCCTTAATCGTGTGTGTGCTGTGGGTGGAAAGAATAATAATGGTGCCTGACAAGTGAATAATTTTTAATTGTCTAATTTTCTTCAACTTATGAATGATTTCTACTGAGAAATAAGCATTGAAGTTACTGAATATTTGCTTGGTTATGTCTAAAGCTCATGTGAATTTATTCTAGTTTATCAGACATAAAATCAATGTTTTAATTTGCATCATTTAGGGGAAGATAAGGTACTGTCACAGTGACGAGCTAAACTAGGATGTCAAAAGAAGCAGACGGGAGAATAAAGAATATTAAATATAAAATATATACTAGAATACATGGTCTATTAAAATCGCACAGTTACTTTTGAACAGACCTTAATGGATTTTTGCCTAAAACTAATAATAATAATAATAATAATAATAAAATGTTTTGGTTATTAAAATAAAGCTGAAATAAATTAACATAAATATTAGATGAAAAATTAAAAACTGTTGTCTTTTCAACTAGCTGAAATAAGTTTAGGAAGAAGTACTAAAATGACTAAAAAATGCTTAATAAATACTATAATACTATATAAATTATACTCAAATAACACTGCCGATATTGGTATTTTTACACTTTCTATCAGCAGGGTCAATGCTAATTTGAATATGCTAATCAGTTCAACTTTGACAATCATCACAGGTCATAGGTCCATTGAGACTTCAGAACACACTAGGGCTGGAAATAAAGATATGTACCTGACCCGAAATGTCTCTTGATGGAGAAGGTCAAATTCAGAAGTGAAAAATATTAGATGATCATGATGTTTTGATTAGATTGAAGGCAGAAAACATCTGGAATGCAAATACACTCACATTTACTGCAAACCAGAGAGGAAATTGCATCTGTTGAACAATAATTTGTAGTGGAAAGTCTTTTTTCCTCTCCCCTTTTCCTCTCTGATGGATGGTAGAATGTGCAGGTGTGGGTTTTCTTTGATATGTGAGTCCACATGTTTCATTCGGAGGGTTCTTGGCTGCCTTCGGAAGAAACTGTCAAAGCCAGAGCCTCTCATTTTTCAGAGATCGTCCATGTCTCTGACTGAAGGTGTTGTCTAGATCAGGCAGGGTTTATAATCAACACTATTGGCACAGCTGATAAAAACATCAGGTCCGTCTGGTCTGCTCTCATTGGAATCGGACCGTGCGAATAATCACGTACAATCTCTGGAGCCCATTCATTAATTGAACAGGAAATTGAGAGAGGCATCCATAATGATAATAATAAAAAGCACAAGGCCACATTCACATGTCGTAATCAAGGGTCGTATTGTTGCTCTGTTTTACTGATGTAGGCGGCATTTTCATTTGAAACGTGAGATCTACTGTGTTGAATTACTCATAATTACTCTAGTATAATCAATATTGTGCAGTTTTTCATCTTGATTGCACTTAATGCTTAATGGATATCGTAAGGACCGAGATGAGGACATTGATCAACAATGATGAGCGTGTCTGTCAAAAGCTCCAGCTATTACAAGAAAGGTAAAATATGTGACCACGGAGCCATGATGGTAAATTAATGAACTTATAAACTAATCAAGCATAAACTCATAAAATAAATATCATTATATTTCTCTGCAACAAGCAGACCTTAATTAAACAAATCAGTGGTTTTCATCTGTTGTGTCACGAACCAAAATGAGTCACTGTTCTGGTCTGATTAGGAGGGAAAACAATGCTAAATATAAGTAATTCAATACAATTCAATACAAACTATATAACCAAGCTTAGTTATAATAGACGTATTAACTTCTTACAAGTTTTAGTTTTATTCAATGTATTTTTTTATGCACATATGCTTTTAATATATGATATACATTGCCGTTCAGAAGATTGGGGTCAGTAAGAATGTATTTATTTATTTATGAAATAAATTAATACTTTAATTTATACTAAAAGACTCTGCAAAGATGCATTAAATTGATTAAAAAAAAAAACATTTAAATTTCAAATAAATGTGGATCTTTTGAACTTTAAAGAATCCTGGAGAAAAAAAAAAAAGATATGAAGCAGCACAACTGTTTTCCAAATTGATTTTTATTTATTTATTTATTTTTCTGAAGGAAAATGTGACACTAAATGTCTGGCTGCAGGAAATTGAGTAATATAACTGCTGTTGACCTCTCTGTTTCTCTCTCTCTCTCTTTTTTTTTTTTTGGTTTTAGGGATCTCAGTATGAACAACATCAGTGAGATTCAGCCCAGCGCTTTCCACAACCTGCACTTCCTCAGTGAACTGTAAGTACATTTGAACGGCATTTAAACTTGGACTGCCATGTATTTCAAATGTGTTCAACTCGATGGTGTGACAAAACGGTGTACACAAAAATCCAGTTGATGAGTGGTTATTTATGTGAAGTGGTTCAGTGAAGGTTAAATTTGGAGACTGACGTAATTCCAGATGTGTTATACAAGATCTAGATAGAAGTGTACCATAAAATCAGGAATAAATAAATAAACTAAATCATCAGGTTGCTGATAATGACCTTAGCATGCGTTTTGTTTTGAGTAGCTGATGTAGCTGATTTGTTATATATATTAAATTGTGTTTTAAAATGATGTAGTTGATATATATATATATATATATATATATATATATATATATATATATATATATATATATATATATATATATATATATATAATTTATTACACTATATTTTTGCCAACATGAAAATTAATTTAAGGGAAATTGGATAACACTTTACAGTAAGATTCCATTTGATAACATTATATTAGTTAACATGACCTAAAAATTAATACTTCTAAAGAATATATTAATCTTAATTAAAGGTAATTTGAACATTTACTAATACATTATTAAAATCAAAAGTTGTCTCTGTTTATATTATTTGTTAGACCTCAGTTAACATAAACTAACAATGAACAGATGTATTTTAAGTAATTTTAAAAAAGATTGTTAAATACTGGAACAAAGATATTATTCATTGTTATTGTTAGTTAATGCATTATCCAACAGTAACTAATAACACCTCATTGTAAAGTGTGACTGGAGATTGTATTTTTCCTTTTGGTTTGAAATAATTTCAGTTCACTAGTTCATTTTATCCTACAAAAATAACTTTCTTCATATATATACAGTATATACACTGCCCGTCCAAAAAAAAAAAAAAAGTCACACATTCTACTATTTAGTTGGTCCGCCTTTACTGTAGCTTTGATTATGGCATGCATTCGCTGTGGCATCATTTCGATAAGCTTTTCCAATGTCACAATATTCCCATCCAGAGTTGCATTAATTTTTCACCAGGATCTTGTATTTATGATGGGAGAGTCGGACCGCTGCACAAAGTCTTTTCCAGCACATCCCAAGGATTCTCATTGGGGTAAAGGTCTGACTCTGGACTCTGTGGTGGCCAATCCATGTGTGAAAATGATGTTGCATGCTCACTGAACCACTCTTTCACAATTTGAGCCTTATAAATCCTGGCATTGTCATCTTGGAATATGCCAGTGCCATTAGGGAAGAAAAAAATGAATTGATGGAATAACCTGGTCAGGTAGTCAGCTGACCTCATTCTTTGGGCACATAACATCCATGCAGTAATTATATAATGGGAGGATCGTAACTATTTGCTTAGTTAAATCCAGGTGGTGACTTTTTTTTTTTTTGTACGGGCAGTGTGCCTATCTATCTATCTATCTATCTATCTATCTATCTATCTATCTATCTATCTATCTATCTATCTATCTATCTAATATATATTATTTGTTTATTTATTTAAACAGCTAAATTTATTAAAACAAGATTAATTTTAAGGTACTGAGGATTATTAAATTATTAAAATATTTCTTTATTTCTTGTCCCATTATTTCTTGTTTTAAGCATTAACCTCACTACATTTTGTTAAACTGATGATTTTTGTGCAGTTTTGCTTCTCGGGTAAATTTATGTTGTTTTAAAAATGTTTTAAATATTTTTACATGGAAATAAAAAGCACAATTTTATTTTTTTATGTATGTTTTTTAGAAGTACAAATATTACATGTCATTATTAATACAAGCTACTTATAAATGCATAAATTTGAAAAAAACTACTCATTTATATTCGGTCTTTATCACACCAATCTTGTATTTTTTGGTGAAAATTAAATTTTTTCACCTTCCTTTGCCACATCTCTGAGAAAGACTCATACAACACTGCACGTGTCTGACAGAAATGTTTTGTTCAAAGCTCAAAGACACACAGAGAGTACTTCCTGCAGCTTCATCAGAGCCACATAAAAGATCAAACATATTTTATCCCAACATCTAGCATGTACATACTCTGTCTAGACCTTTACATGTCAGGCATCAATCAAAAGAAGTTGAAGCCTAAAGCAATACAGCATGTCTTCTCACACTTTTCCCTCTGAAGGACCAATTAGCTCAGGTGAGACCTAGCATAACCCTGCTGAGAGTCTCTGGAGAGCGTTAACATTCAAATGAAAAGCACCTGGCGCTGTGGCAGCTCACACATGGTGCAGACGGCGGCGGCAGCAGCAGCAGGTCTGCGGAGCAGCTGGGACTCTCGGCCACCTGACTGACACAAACAGGATGGACTGGGAATGGCCAGAGCTGTCAGAAAGTGTTGTGGGACGTGCAGACGGCAGGAGGGCTGCAGGAAATGTAACATTTTTGTAGGAGTCAATATTTATGGCGTGGCTGTCAAAGCAAACGAGCAATTCCTCATTCCACTTCAATGCATTAGTCCTTGCTTCCCTGGGAATGGCGTGCTGTTGCTACATTTCAAACAAATGGCGATGTGGGGGAAGATGTTGAAACTTCAACAAAATAGCAAACCTGAAGCTGTTCTGTATTAAAACTGATGTCCTAAAACCCAACTAACTGTTCAACTAACAATTACAAAATGTCTTGACTCTATACATCAAGAGCCATCATATCATAATTGTTTCTCTGTTGAATTTTTAAACTTAAATTTTTTTCTCATAAGGAAAAAAAAAAGAATATTTAAAATTCCTGACAGGTTTTGTGTGTGTGTGTGTGTGTGTGTGTGTGTGTGTGTGTGTGTGTGTGTGTGTGTGTGTGTGTGTGTGTGTGTGTGTGTGTGTGTGTGTGTGCAGGTGTGTGAATTGGGCAAAAAACGGTGGTCCCCCTTATGGTAGAAAAACAAGTGTGTGTGTGCGCGCATTCAAATTCTTCATTACCTGAAATTAGAAATTCTATGAATGCACACATCACTACACATAATACATAATAATAATAAAAAAAAATCAATATCTAAATTGTTGACACAAAGATTGTGAGAGAAAAAAAGTGTCATATTGAAATATGATTTTAATGCCCCAAGTGCTGCTTGACTTATATATAGGAACCCTAGTAACACTGTACATCTCTTTAAAATCATATCATTTTTTATTTTGACTGTAGTTATTGTTAAGGAATATAATGGGCTTCGTTGTTTCTATTCAATAACTGCAATATGAACAGCAATAAACTCCTCGAGACAGTTGAAAACACATTACGGTAATATTAGTGGGAGATAAATTCCATGCTTGGCTCTCTTTGAAGTGCTGCTGGGAATGATGAATTTGTGTGTTTTCACTCTTTCTGGTACTCGTTTACACCCCTAGGCACAGCAGTTTGCGCAGAGTAATTTCACGAGTCTAAATTACAATTTTGAGGATCATCTGTAAAGTTCTTTGCCCCAGGGACGACGGTGGGCTCTTTGGGAGTTTTTGCTTTTTCTTTTAGTCTCGGTTACAACTTAAGCTGTGATATATATATGTGATAAATAGTATATGATGAGAAAACACAGACAAGTCTTTATGTTTATCGTCCAGAGAGGCGGATTTGACCCGATCTAAGCGCTATCCCTCCACATCCTGTGTTTGAGTTATGCTGTGTGTGTCTACTTCAATCAGAATTCAGACTGAGCCACCAATATCTGCTTGTTCACTTCTGTAACACTACAACCCACAAAAGTCCCTCAGCAGTACACAAACTACTCCCATGACCTGCGGTTGCCAGATTCTGGCTGCTGTCCTATCAACTCCAAGGTCATCTGTGAGTGTGGAAGGGAGAAGAGGAAGTCTTGTTGTGCACCTTCGGGACAGATGAAACGCTATCTGAGCCGAGTATGTCCTTCTACTTCCCAAACCCCACCTTTTTACTTCAGCGCTGCCTCACCTTCTTCAAAGCTAACGGTTTTCTGAGCTCACACAATAACTCTTATCCAAAAGCTAGTTTGTACTGTCTATATACTGTAGCAAATCTAAACTAAATAGAAATGATTTCAACAGCCTTACTCTGCTCAACACACTCACAGTTAAATCCAACAGAATTTGATGTTACTAAGCTAATTAAGTTACTCTAAGCCTAAAAAGAACAGAGTACACACAAATATTATTTTTTTTTTTCATTAGATTTAACTGCTTTCTTTAATAATACCCAGAAATGAGTGAAATCTGTATGTCCAGTATTTTAAATTAATACTTTTATGAAGATCGTTGCAATGCATTCTGGGATCAACTTATTCCTGAAGTATGTAGTGCTGCTGTAAACTTTGTCCAAAATGTAGTGTTTTGGACATGTAAATGTTTATTAATTGCAATTAAATGAAAATGCATAATAGATGCAGTTAGCTTTACAGTGCTTTTTAACACTTTAAGTAGGAGTTAAGTGTGCCTTTATATGTAATTGCATAATTATTTCTATTGTCCTGGAAATATGGTTAAATGTACTGCTGCATGTACCTACAAGCATTCGTGGTAAACTAAATTCTAACTAATTTCTGTATAAACGTGTATTGTATTTAAATATATTTGCAATTAACACGTTTGTACTTAACATACACTTAAGTATGTTAGTCAACGCATCAAAATAAGTGTTTTTTTTAAAACACAGCAAAATATTAAAACAGTGATTTGATATGTACTTTAAAGTAAAACATGTAATTTAATTTTTAATTATTACAAAGTGCAAAAATAGTTACTTAAGTGTGTTAAGAAACAGAACAATATTTTTAATATATACTTTTAAGATTTGATGTACACCACAAGTGCACATTTAGTACAATTAAGCACACTTATTCTTCACAAGTTTCAGACAAGACCAAAGAAGACTAAATATGTATAATTTTTGTATCAAGTTTGAACAGAAAAGCACAAAGATCAGAAGCCTGAAGAAAACAGGAGGATTGGTGAGAGACATGAATTCCAGGCCTTCAGTATTTTTAGTATTTGTCTATGTATCTTTCTTGTTAAGTGTAACCTAGATTAAAGAAATACTTCATGCTTATCTCTTAAACCTAACCATGATTTGCACTTGTCAAAAATACAAAATACTGCTGGCTTAAGTTGTTTAGCTGGCCTCCCAGCCCAGTCTAGTAAGCCGTTCAACAAGTTTCTCAGCCTGAATAGCTAACAAGTATCAAAACCCCCTGTAAAACCATCAAAACAGACCACCAACTGAAAGACCAGCTAAACTTCATAGGCTGGTAGCACTCAATTAAGTTTCTTTCCCAGGCTTGAGCAGTAAGTGACCTATCAGCACCATTAAGAAGGGAGCACTCCGATGCTAAAGACCTGGAATTCCTGTCTCACACCCGTCCTCCTGTTTTCTTAAGTCTTCCAATCTTCCTCATCCTGTGTGAGACAAAGGGCCATGGCCAGCTCCCCTCTCCCACCTTTCATTCTGTTTCAGTAATGGCTCTCAGCTGAAATCACAGTTCATGGCTCCTTCGTCATCAACCAAACAAACCACAGCCAGATTGCTCTGTTTCTTTATTATTGCAAGCTGATGCTGAGCCATTAGAAGGCTAAAGGTACCTCAATCTAACAGGACAGGCCCCGTCACTGCTGATGGGGTTTAATGGGTGCATTGTTGCCCCATTTGAAAACAGTTAATCCCTCATGTGAAGGCTATTAATCAGCTGCTCTGACGGCATTACGGCTGACTGGAAATACTGCTGGTGTTTGCTTTGCTAATTGCGTTTCATAGCGAGTGGGAAGCTCTCATGTTCTCTTGAGTGAAGGTTAACTGGACGTACTGGTGGAAATGCATAAGAACTGTTTCCTGGTAGGTTTAGAATAAGTCTTAAAAATCAACAAGAAACATTCACTCACCCAAGTATGTCCAGACTTTGGCCCCGATTTACTTCAAGCAAACAAACTGGTGTCATGTCATTTCGAACAAAATCAAGTGGGAGTTCAAATGAACTCCCATTGGTCCATGATGATGATGTAATAGGTAGGTGTGGCTCTGCACTTTCTCTGACATGTAAATCTTATATGGTTCTTCTGTTCAGTCAGTTGAGGTCAGATGCGAGTAATATCAGACTGGAGAGCTGCTTTATAGTAGAAAATTAAGTCAAAATTTTAATAGGAAGCAACACTGACACTGATATTTCATGTTTAATACTGTAAACCAAATCTATCTAAAGCAAAATATCTAATAAAGTGTTATATAAATAAACGTTACATGACTTGACTGCTGAATTGCAGCTCTTGTGCAAACATATCCACATCGCTAATATCCGATGCTTTCTTAACTGCTGTTTTCTCAGCGCTGTCATCTTTGTCATATTAATTTTATTATGGAGAGGAAAGCATGCAGCATATATTTACATATTCATCTAAACGTGTCTCTCAGCAGCATATGCAGCATTAGGATGTTTGCGGACACTAAAGTACTGCTCAGGTTTTTCAAAATTCTTTTTACTCCTGAGCAAAGAACGAAAAAGCACATTGCTATAAGTATATCAGGGCCTTAAAAGCGAACACCTGGCTTTGAGAGGCACCCTAGTGACACATGACCCTCAGAGCCTAATCCAGCATAGAACTTACATTATGAAACAAGGCTGGAGTGCACCAGGACGTGATGACCCTTAAGCCCCCCACCCCCATCTCTGACCATGTACCCAACTAAGCCTCAGCATCTGATGTTTTCATTGTAGATGCTCGTGCAAATCAAGGAAAATTTGATGAATACTGCTTTCTCTCTACCTCTCCTCTGTTCTCTGGGGCCAAATTTGGAGATGAAAGCCTTGAATGGTATCATATTAGGAAAAAGACCAGCTGCAATTTTAATGTAACCCTCTCAACAGACTCAACCCTGCTTTGCTCCCCATCTCCGATTTTATGACAAGAAGCCAAAAAAAAAACAAAATATAGAGCTCATGTCTCTGGCAGGCTTCAGCCTTGGAGGAGTGCAAAAGGTTTTGTTGGTCTCTACTGTCCACTTTCATGTTGTAACATTTTATGAGACATACTTGTTGCTTTGTGTTGCTTCCAGTGAGGACATGCCTGCCATGGAGAGGACTTTAATGGTATTCTGAGCCTTTTGAGGACAGAATAACAATGGAGCATAAATTTAAACACTAATCCATGGACACAGACAGATAGATAGAGATAAATAAAAACAGACACAGAGATAGATGAAAAGAATAGATAAATAGACAGACATAAGGACAAAGACAGACAGATGAAAACAGAGAGACGAGCAAAAATACAGACAGAGACAAAATAGCTAGATAAACAGAGAGATACATACTGTAGATGGATGGATGGACAGACAGATAAACTTGAAGACAGCCAGACAGACAGATGATAGATAGATAGATAGATAGATAGATAGATAGATAGATAGATAGATAGATAGATAGATAGATAGATAGATAGATAGACAGACAGACAGACAGACAGACAGACCAGGTATGTAGTTAGATAGATAGATAGATAGATAGATAGATAGACAGACAGATAGATAGATAGATAGATAGATAGATAGATAGATAGATAGATAGATAGATAGACAGACAGACAGACAGAAAGACCGACAGACATAGATACAGTAGATAGATAGATAGATAGATAGATAGACAGATAGATAGACAGATAGATAGATAGACAGATAGATAGATACAGTAGATAGATAGACAGACAGACAGATACAGTAGATAGATAGACAGATAGACAGATAGACAGATAGATAGATAGATAGATAGACAGACAGACAGACAGACAGACATAGATACAGTAGATAGATAGATAGATAGATAGATAGATAGATAGATAGATAGATAGATAGATAGATAGATAGATAGATAGATAGATAGATAGATAGACAGACAGACTGATTTTCACGTGGAACAGCAATAAACAGAAAAGCCTAAACTTGGCTTCATTAATGACGGAACAACATTCATGAGGACACAAACAGTAGTGCAACTGTGCTTGAGTGGAGAACTCATCGGTACATCATAGTTTACTATACAAGGGGAGGTAAATGACGGTGTAGCTTAATTGTCCAAGAAATACAGAGGGGTCCTCAGCAAATTTACTAAACACAAACCACAGCAAAAACACACAAATCACTTCTTGACAATGTTTGGAATTCACATCTGTTTGGTGTATGTTTATACATGTAATTTGTGTATTTTCACACAAAAAAATTGTGTTTACATTTCAGCTGCAGTGAAAATCTAGGTAACGAGAAACAGTTTGAGATGGATGAATCTTTGTCAGAACTCTGGTATGTGTGGAGAGGATGTTAGATTTGATTTTATAGGGATAGTTCACCCCCCAAAAAATTATAATTGCATCATCATTTCGTCCCCTTGGAATTATAAGGTTCTATCTGACATTTTTGTCAAAATCGAGTTATTCACATATTCTCATTCTGTGACAACTTATTTATAATATGTGATAGATTTTTTAATGTTCTGTACATTTTGGGACTTTTTATTTAAATAAACAACAAAGTTGTATCTATACAGTCGAATAGAATGCAAAAACTGCTCAAAATCTCAAAACTACTCGGAATGCAGATAGAACCTTATAATTCCAAGGGGACGATTTACTCAGCTTCATGTTATTGCATACCTGTATGATTGACTTTCTTATGTGGAAGTCAATAGATGGCAAAACTATTTGGTTACCCACATTCTTCAACATATGTTATTTTTGTGTTCTGCAGAAGAAAGAAATGCACACAAGTTTGGAATGAAGAGAACAGAATTTACATTTTTAACATTTTTCCCAAGCTCTAAATTCCATGCTATGCTTTAATTTACAAAAATAACATTTCCACATACAGCTTTGTTAGAAAAGTCATAAAGCTATAAATCTGTCAAAATCTACAAACCAAAATTGTAATCTTCATAAAAGCTGTTTACATTACACATTTTTACAAATTGGTCTTGTGGGCAAGGAAAATCCCTCCTTTCTTTTTAAGGATGCGGTCATGTGAACTGAAGGAGGTGGTGGTGAATCATTTTGATTGACGCCTGTCAGTGCAGGTGACAGTACTGGAGTTACCTACCGCAGACTGCTGGATGCTTTCCCCCGCTCTGTCCTGCCATAATAAACCAGAACCCAACCGACAGCCTCACTCATATGGAGCAAATTATACAGCCTATGTTGCTATATCCATCAAACACAACCCCCAACACACACACACATGAACACATGCACGGACTCAGTGTAGTAATTTGTAACATGTCTTGTTCAATGTGATGGTCGTCAGATCAATGTGAAGTGATCACAGAGATGAGCTGTACACTCCACACACACTTACAGTATGAGAACAGAGAACCACGCACAGAGAAATAAGCTGTCTTCACATCAGAAGCTTCTGCCTAGCAGATGAGCAAATACAGACGGGTGATCATATATATATATATATATATATATATATATATATTAAGCATGAAGGCCAATGACATGCAGTTAAAATAACACCTTGCGCAAAATGCAAAAAATGAACATGACACAGTGTCTGCTTTACCACGGCAGTAAGATAAACGGCGAGTTGCCACAAAATAAATCAAAGTTCTGCTATTAGCTGGAAAGTATAACTGCAAAAATCCTTTAAAGTGAATGATAGACCTCCTTACACACATCAAACGAAAACTTCTCGTGAATATAAATAGGTCATATAAATAGGTCCTTTGAAAACACACCTAGAAGACACGCAGAATGAAACATGTTGTGGCAGAGCTCGGCGCAGCGCCAGGACTGACACTACTGTATTTAGATATCTTACACCCAAGATTCCCAGGATTACACTTGTTTCCGTTGTGCATATATGTAACTTTTAATTCCTTTTTTTTTTTATCGATTAATGAAGAATCATTGTTTATTGGTCACAATAACCAGAGCAGGTGGAACTTGTTTCCTCAGATTTTACATAACGGCTCTATAGAAAGGCACCAGGAACTCATTACTGGAGTCAACTTATTACATTTACACATTTGGAAGATGATTACCCTAAGTGACTTGCATTGCATTCATGGTACTGTACATGTATGAATTTTGCAACACGATGCTAAACCTACCCAATAGTGTTAACAAAAACAAACAAGACATAAAAACACATTTGCTGAAGTAGCCATGCGATTGTAACAAGCTTCTACAAGTCTTTGACTCTTTTATTGTGACTCGTGTTTAACAGGACTCATACCCAAGTGCTACGTATCATAAGTGCAGTGCTGCACAAGGTGCGCTACAGAGCAAGTTTACCATATCAGAAAAGTCATATACTGTATATGGAGCCGAGTATGTGATGCAAATGTCAAATCATGTGCTATTGTAAAAGTGTTTGGGGTTTAGAACAAAGCATTGTGGAAGGAACTGCACAAATAAAGTCTTTATTAATCGAAAATCTGCCCCGTAATTATAATTTTTCTGAAAGAAATAAACGGTGGTGTTGTTTTACTGCCTCTAGCATTTATTTTAGCTGGAAACTGCAGAGAATTTTATGTAAAGGTGTGTTTTTGGAGTTTTCTGGCAATGTAGGCAGATGATATGTTGCTATTTTATTAATTCAGGGATTCCTGGTGATTTAAAAAACACAAAATTTGCATTGCTTGCTTCTGACGCCAATATTTGAACTACAGGAACATGGTGATATATATATACCAATATCAGTCAGACATTTGGACACACCTTATGTCTCTGACACAGTAATGGCAAGAAACGTATTTTCTTTAATAAGATTCTTACCCTGAGGTTGGTTACTAACCATGTTGAGGAGTGTTTAAACGCATCTCTATGGTCACTGCACAGTTCAAGCTAAATAAATAACCTGATTGGAGGTTGCCACCCACCTGCTTTTGCAGAAGATCTCCCGGGGCGCACCACTCCCCACAACTCTCTTTTAATTCTCTTCTTTTCAATCTTTCATTGATCTTTAATCCCTGTCATTAAGCATTCATTTAACTAGTGAGTGAAGCGTGATTAAACCATCTTTAGAGTTCTGGGTTTGTCTTATATCCTGTAATTAATGAAGGATAATTGGAGTGACTGCAGACCGGAGGACAGAGAAGCTTACAGGCATCAGAAACAAAGGCTTCCATATGCTTTAATGACTGAGCTTAATATCAGACTGCACTGTATCCTCTCCTGTACCTGGCACCTTCAACTGTACCGCAATGACGAGAACTCATTTTCACTACACATATCACAGTGACTTTAAATCTGAAAAACATGGCTGTACAAATTGTTTAAAGAGTTTTCCTGGAGCAGGCAGATCAAAAGTGCTCATGTTTGAGTTTGTCAGGTTTTAATTTGTAATGTAACCAAAATCACTGGGAAAGTGTATAGAAATCTTTCTGTGAGATAGAAATCTTACTTTCATTTCCGTGGTCTAGCTGTAAGCCAATGGTAGCATTAAGTCATGCACTGTTTGCAATGCTTGCCTCTGAAGTCACACACTGTCAACCTTAAAGGGGTCGTATCATAAGCAATCTAATTTTCCTTGATCTTTTGAGATAAAAAGGAAAACATTTTCAAAACTACAAGCTGCAAAATGTATGTGATGTCAGATGCTCTACACAGGATTGTCCACACTTGCGAGATATACTGTAAACTCACAATTCAGACAAAACAAGATAAAACAAGATATAAACTCACAATTCAACGAAAAAAAAAAAACTGAATTGTGAAATGTTACCTTAAAATTGCAATATACCTGTATACACTCGGAATTGCGAGAATATTGTGAGAAAAAAAATTGCATTTAACCTTTTTGTGTTTTATTCCGTGGCGGAATGGGCTTTGGAATATTAGGCTGCAGTCACTTTAAGACCTAATGCATGTATCTTATATACTGTATTGAAACACATCCAATCCTATCTTAATACAGATACAGAAACATGACTTGTTTTGTCACTCAAAAAACCCTCTTACAATTCAAGATTAACTGATTAAAAAGTGAGTGTTGGCCTCTTTAAAGAATGTCCTAAAAATAGATTTGCATCTGTATTTTACTTTAGATATAATATTCTTTATTCTGTAGATATTGTCAGAACAAAATATCAGCAAATCGAGTATTCTGTGCAGATGTCTTGCTGGGCAGCAGTCTGATATTACAGTCACAATGTCAGATGCAGATAAACACACTTAGATTAGCACCTACGTAAAAACCCACACCCTAGACATGTGTTTGTAAATAACCTCTTCTCCTTTCTTTTCTCTTCTTTCATCTTTTCTTTCCCAAAGATAATGCCACCTGGAAAGATTGGATATCGAAATGCCTCCAATCAATGCCTTTCACAACAACCCTCATTTTGATTCTCTTTAGTAACCAAAACATGGTAACATACTTCATGTAGCCAAGGTGATTTTCATTGTACTGTACCATGAATTCAACTCTCTGGATATCCCTGACAATTTTTGTCAGATAAGACTGAATGTTTTTCGATCTCCTCACGGATTCTTTTTTAATATTAGCCATAGCTTAAATGTGACTATTTCTTATAATTAGACAGCTATGGGGTGGGTTGATATGGCAAAAATGTCATATCACAATTGTTTTCAGGAAAATCATGATTTTATCACGGTTCTCTTTCATGTTGGTTTTACTATTTTGCAAGTTGTCTGAGCAGTCTCGCAAAACTAATTTCCCTACAGGTGCATGCTTTCACATGGAGCAGCATTTACTACACAGAGCTGTTGTTCACTGACAAGCTGCACAAAACATGTGCAAAATATGATTGTGGTTTTTAGCCACTTGTCAGTGGCTCTGAACAACCGCCCTGTGTAATAAATGCTGCTCCAAATGAAAGCACGCAAGTGTAGAGATTTACCGCTGATTACAGAACTGGCTTTACTGACGAGATGAGCATTAATATCGTGCCCATATTTATCATGCATCCCTAAAAAGTTATTTCGAATAATGAGGGTAAACAAACAGTTGCTGGTCCCCAGTGACTTTCATAGTTTTTTAGTACACTACTATCAAAGTCAATGGGGACCAGCAATTGTTTGGTTACCCACATTCTTGAAAATATCTTCTTTAATGTTCAGCACAAGAAAGAAATTAATACAGGTTTGGGAAAACCTGATAGTGAGTAAATAATGACAGAATTTAAATTTTTGCATCTGTTTGTCTCTCAGCTGTTTACTTTCACTTTAGACATAAACAACTGTGCTTATATGTAAACCTTGCGTGTTATTTTACACGAAAGACAACTTAGTCCAGTAATCAGGCGCTGTTTGACAGGCTTTTTGGTGCATGCGCTCAGAAAAATCACATTGCAGCTTCGGAAACAACAGTTTCAAAGTAGCTTCCACAACACTGGCTTGTGAAATCAAAGTTAGGACAATTTGGTATGGGGAAGCAGTCTTTATTCAGACATATTACTTCCTTCTCACACAAGTGCCCACATGAGACAGTGCGTGAGCGCTGTGATAAAGATCTGTGTAAATGCCATAAAAATCAATCCAATTTTTTTACAAGGGAATCAAAAGGGGCCGTGCACAGCCTATTTCCGCATAGGTCAGAGTTTATAGTGATGATGAATACATATTTGAGAAGACAGAGTCACTTTCAGGGAGCTGGCGAGAGTTCGGATTTCAAAGCCAGAGGAAGTGCAGTCACAACGTGTACATTTTTCCATTTGCAGATCCTCCTCAGGCCAGGATCCAATCAAAAATGATTTAGCTATAGAAATGTTTTCCATCGTGCTATGAAATTGATATCGTAGGAAACTGCATTGCAAATAATATGACCTGGTTCTTAGGGTTTTAAAACCAATGATATTTTCACCAGTCAGAGAATTCTTCAAATTCAATTGTTTAATAATGCAATGCATATGTGGTTTAAGCCATTTGTTCAAGTAATCACTATTTGTGCATGTTTATATTTGCCATTGTGTTGCATTATGTTTGCAGTAATTTCTAAAATATATAATTTATTAGCTAGACAATGAAAGCGAACCATTTTAAAGCTACCTCAAGGGCAAGTATGCATTTATCTCTATGAAAGTGATTTATCATGTAGGCCTCATTCCAAAAAAGAACAAAAAAAAAAATCCACAACATGCTAGAATATGTTACATTTGCCAAAACGCTTAAAGCTGAAGAGTGCACTTTAATATACCATTCATAAAAATCCTGACCAGCCCAACATAGCGACGTTGTTTCAGCTAATGGTGTGAGTTTTGAAGCAGCGCTATTAGTTTTTACAACCAATGGCAGGCAGGGGGAGTGTTTGCGAAACCTTTTTAAAAAAATCAATTCCATTTTGTGTAGCTTGCATTGCAAAAATTACTCACTTCAGCTAATGAACATCTATGCGTGAGATTTACATTTTTTGTGAATGACTGGTGTTGAAATTTTGCTGAAATCTGGAAAGCTTTTTACCCAATTCTGCTGGAATAGATTCCATGTGGATGAAGAAAACACATAATTCAAATTCCTCAACGATACATCCATGAGATGAGAGTAAATGAGAATATATTAAAGAGTTTCCACCAGCATGAGTCCCATTAAGATCTTATTTTTCTTTTCCTGCTAACAATTCTTCCCTGAAACAACTGTAATTACCTCTTCACGAACAAACCCAAAAAAACGACGAGAATGATTAAAAGTTTTATGGTATTTTGGCCCCCAATGAGGCATCTAACAGAAGACAGATGTGCTGCAGGGGGCCTAACACTAACCAGCCATTCCAAGGTTTTTTCCCTCTGACTTGTGCTGTTTGTTGTCAACACAGCTTTCAGTGGTCTAGAGACAACAGCAACCTCCACCTTTTTACACACACTATCTGCAACACAGCCGATTCTCGTAAACTGCTCACAATAAACATGCGGTTGCTGCTTTATGAGGTCGCAAATGATGCTAAAAACAGACTGGAACTGCAACAATAGAGCTGTGAGTAGGTTGTGATTAAGTGTCAGGACACATTTGGTTGTCAAAAAGCGTAATTTGAACAAACATCTGTGGTAAAGTTGCAGTATGAAAAAGCTCAGCTCACACTTCATCTGATGGAGG
The DNA here is from genome assembly GCF_018340385.1 of Cyprinus carpio. Classification (NCBI taxonomy): domain Eukaryota; kingdom Metazoa; phylum Chordata; class Actinopteri; order Cypriniformes; family Cyprinidae; genus Cyprinus; species Cyprinus carpio. Next base: position 4,046,717 of record NC_056594.1, on the reverse strand, counting down.
CTTTTATTGTTTGGTCTGATTTAGACAGATGCTGGAGATCCCACACCACAGCAAGTAAATACGCCTCGTGTAACTTGCATCCAACAAAACGCATTAATTCTGTTTTGAAAAACTGTTTTTGAGGTTTACACCATTTTGGTCTGAAGATCAGTTTAGAGCTAAACCCCAAAATCTATCGAAGCTTTTGAAATGGTTGCCACCAATAGCGTATTTTTCTCATTCACACCTTCCTTGATCTCACCGTTCAGTGGTCTTTTGTAGGGGAGTGGAGTGTTTAGGGCAGTTTGGACAATTTTGGACTGAGAGCAAAGACTAGTAAGGTTGGCACAGGTTATTAGGGAAGGGTTCAAAGAGGTTCTGTTTAAAGCAGTGTCTTTTAGGCTGCTTTCACACTTGGTTTGATTGCTTGTTATGAACCTGAGTTTGATTCCATTCCCCTCCTCTTGCCTCCACTGATCTCTTTTCATCTTGTACTGTTGGGTTTGAAGTAATATGTGTAGTAGGGCTGCACAATACATAATTTCACCTTAACAAGCATTATGTTATACCATCACAAATGCATATTTTTCTCAAGTTGCCATCCCAGAGCTGTAAGACAAATGCAAGGCACAAGTGGAAACTGAGCTATCACAAGTGAAATATTATGCAGCCGAACAACGGAGACCTTCAAGTCTGACCATACACTTTATTGATGAGACTTCCAGCTGAAAAGTCACTGTTTGCAAACAGGAGGATCATAGAAGTGAGAACATCGCAATGGGGATGAGAGAAGCATTGGCTGCTTGGGGCCTGGATGAGAGACGTCTCGTCTGTATAACAACAGACAATGCGGCGAACGTGGTAAAGACTTCCGCCCTCAACAAGTAGACCAAGTTGCAATAATTTGGCCAAAGGCTGCATCTTGCAATTGGTAAGTTATGCCCGTGCATTTTTACTACTGTTGCTATTGCTATGCCACGACTTGACTTGAAATAATGAACATTTTCCTAAGTTCAGTAACTTATCATAAAGTTTAGTTTTATAAGCAGTTTAAGGCAAACTTGTTTCTTTGAATTTTTGTATTTATTTATTTTTTTGCAAAACAATTTAATAATATATCCCTATATCTGGGTTTGATGAGATAAAGGAGTTAGAGCTATAATCATAATTCACAAATTATATTTTTTGAGATTAAATGGGTTATTTTAGCTCTTTTGAAGAAAGCATGTAGAAACTAAACATGTATCTAAATATCTGTAAATAATCAGTTATGATAACAGTTTTATGAGCAATTTATGCCATGCTACAGGTATCAGCAAGAAGCTGGTGGGTCACTTTTCTCACAGCTGGAGGGCCAGAGGTGCTCTTGAAAAAGCCCGAAGGAGCTAAATTTACCGACACACTCAATCAGCAGAAGGCTTTAACTCAGGTCCTGTCTGAGGCATCCGATTCCAACCTGGCAAGATATAGATGTCCTGGAATCTGTCAGCAAGAAACTGGGCCCACTGCTGGATTTCACAGATGCACTTTCGGGAGAAGATTATGTTAGTGACTCCTATATGAAGCCAGTTCCTCACCTCTTCAGCACTTCAGTGCTGCTAAGGCACGAGGAAGACACCGATATGATTAAGACCTCGAAAAGAAGGAGATGTCGTACTACATCAATAAGAAATATAAAGATTGAAGTCTCAAGCCTGCAATGGTGGATAGACCGGTATTCTTAGCCAAAAACCTCTAAGCTTGAATGAGCAAATTTATCCATACAAAAGCTTAAAAAGTCAAATTGGTGTTTTTAAACATTTGGTAACACTTTAAAATAAGGTCTCAGTAGTTAATGTATTAACTAACATGAACAAACAATGAGCAATACATTTATTACAATATTTATTATATACAGTCGTTCATTTTTAGTTCATGTTAATTTAATGTTAACAAGCACAACTTTTTTAAATGTTGAAATAACATTAATAAATGCTGTAGAAGTATTGTTCATGTCAACTAAAGTAGTTAACTAATGTTAATTAATGAACCTTATTATAAAGTGTTACTGAATATTTATATTTAATATATGCAAAAGCGGTAAGAAAGAAACTAGATGAATTTTTTATACAGTTGTTGAAAAGTTTAATTTAATCTTTATTTGTTAGCTATGATGACCAACACTGTTTTACTTTGGCAGTGTTGCTAAACAAAGTCTGCAAAACAAAATAATTCTTCTGATATATGTTATTTATTATACGTTAATTGTTAATTATTACAAGTTAAGTTTAGCTTATTACAATTTATTTGTTTTATAACAAATATTTATTTTATAAACCACTCTGGGGATTGGTGTATAGGGTTTTTTTTTTGTTGTTGTTGATTTTTTTTTTTTTTTTTTTTGTGACTAAAGATGTTTACTAATTTTCTATCTTCAAAAAGAGAGGTTTGTAATCATTGAATAAAATGTTAAATTACTTATTTTGTCACTCATATTAATTCCCTAATGTGATAATAAAGTGTCTTCTTAAGTGCAGTGCTCTGTTTTAACCTGGAATACATATGAATATAGCTTCCTCATAACTGGATTGCTTCTAGACACCTGACTGCACTTCTTCATTCACAAATGAGCTCCCTTATTTTAGGGTAAAAAGCAACATTTATTATTAATTTCATAACACATTAGATCCTTGATTTGCCTGAATTGATAGTGAATAAGGTGAGTCAAATAGTGTATTATACAGTACAACCCAAAAATAAGGCAAAAAGTAAAAAGTAATTTTTGAGCAATTCTGATGAACATGAACATTCCTGTATTTCGCAATGTCACAAAAAAAGATATCACAACGTCATTTTTTTTTTTTTCCCAATATTGTGCAGACCTAATGTGTAGCGCAGGGGTGGCCAATGTCGGTCCTAGAGAGCCACAGTCCTGCAGAGTTTTGCTCCAAGGTCACAAGAGGTCACAATAACCTTTCCAATGTATGTTACGTATTAATATAGTTAGATATTACATAAAATTTGGTAGTAAAACAAAGAGTCAGTGTGTTTTATTGGTGCAAAAGTGGTGATAATTGTTTTGTACAACATTTTCAACTGCTATGTATCACTTAATTATAAGCATCACTAAATTAAATTGTGTCACCTGTTATAGGGACTCCTGAACTGATAGAAATTGATTTTAAAATGCAAAGCATTGAAAATAAAAATAAAGCTCTGTAAACACAAACTTTTACAACACTATAAGTGTGTCCCATCAGGTAATGAAAAGTTCTACACACACTTGTGGTCTTCATGCTTACTTTAACACTTGGACCAAATACAGGAAATATGTCATATACGTAATCAAGTGGTCAAGTGCAAAGACCGCAAGTGTGGGTATTTGGACAAGGTGTGACTCTCCGGGACCAGCGTTGGCCTGGTGAAGTAGTAGATCCCCAGCATCTACCCAAATCATCAATGTGACTACTACAATGAGCACTATCAGTTAACAACTCAGGACAAGAAGATGCCACGGTTTCATTCTCCAAAGGCAATTTATTATGAGACAAGCTGCACAGAGAAATGAATTCTATTCCTAAAATGTGACTATGCTATCAATAGAGCATCGGTAGCCAACCATGCTCCTGGTGGGCTACAGCAGAGTTCAGCTCCAACCCTAAACAAACACAGCTGAACCTAATAAAGGTGTTCAGGATTATTTAATGATAAAGGGCAGGTGTGTTGTAGTAGGGTTGGAACTGACATGGGCAGGATGGTGGACCTCCAGGAGCAGGTTTTGGTACCTCTGCAACAGAGGCTCACAGATGCAATTTAACATGGATTGTGTTCGTATGGACTGCAAATAATACCAGAGTTCACATGAATCAAACCAGACCAATTTTCCAAGTAACTTTAGTCTGTGATTTGCTAGAGCACACCAATGTTCATAAGTCAATTTTCACACCAACCAAGTGAAGCAAGGACCAACATCAAACAGAAGTCCACATTGACATTTCTAGTGCAGGGGTGTCCAGTCGTGTTCTTGGAGAGCAATTGTCCTGTAAAGTTCAGTTGTTAGAAATTTCCAGACAGGTGTGTTGGGGCAAGTTAGAGCTAAAATCTGCAGGACAATGGCCTTCCAGGAGCAGGACCAGAAACCATTGCTCTAGTGAGAAAGTGTGGGGCTACAAGTGTAGCTTGATTAATGTTGTGGAATTAATGGATTAATTTACATGCTACTAAATGCAGCGTTTAATGACGGAATGCAGTTACACTTCAATGCCTTTCATACACAGAAATGAAATTCTATTTTGTGCAAACCTTCCACTGAGTGACGAAATCCTTCTGGATTTGTGTTTCTGTGTATACAATGCATCAAAATGTAATTGCGTTAAAATATTAAAGAAATCTAATTTTGTTCCCAAGGCCACATTCAGTTCTGAAGATTTAACAAACATTCTTAATGTTCATAACAATACACTCATCATTTGAAGAATATACAACATGTTGACACAAGTGGCTTAAGAAAATTGGCATTAAAGCCATGTTTGTCTGTGATGTGAGAGAATACATAAAGCAGAAAGCTCCAGTGTTTAGATACATGACTGAATTATAACGAGGGATAAAAGCTGACCGCAGAGCCGGCATGAGCTTTCAGCAGAACAGCTTGCTGTGGTACGTGCCGAAACCTCATCCGACACGCATGTGAAACCGTCACTGGCACGGGGTGAACCGCTAAGCTCCGCAGCTTCCAAATCTGACACTTTTATTTTTGCCTTCCCCAGCCCCTCCATCCCCCTGCTTTATTTCCCTCTGTCTGTTGCCCTGTGCAAAACAAATGTTTGTGAAAGAGTGGCGGCACACGGTCTTACCAGAAATAGAGTCGATGGATGAGAGTGTGGTCTGGCACAACATGAAGTGATAGCCATTAAAAACCTCAGAGACTTCATGGCTTAGTGGCGGAAGATGGTAGTGTGTGAGCGCATAAGGGAGTGTGATCTGTCAGCCGTGTGGCCCTCAATATGCTTGTATACAACACCGTTGTTGCTTTGCCAGAGCTGTTGCACCCATCACATTAGCTAAGCTGACTTACATGCTAAACATTGGCAGAAATTCTCAAAACTTTCATCTTGTCACACAAAAAGAACCATTTGGAGTACAAGAGGACATTGAGGCTACTCCGGCAGGATGGAGCAACTTTGAGGCAAAGCAGTAAGGAGTTATGGGTGGTCCTGTTTAGCTTGTCAGGACTCCTTGTGAGGCTTCGACAGACTTTCCTCAAACTCTGCCACCCAGGAAAAAAACAGGCACGAACGCTTAAGTGATTTGTTTGATAAACAAATTGATTAGTCTAGATGAGTGAGCCTACAGCTGGTTGATATTTGCTCTCACTCTCTCTGGGAACGTCTTTCCCATGTTTCGAGTGCTTTCAGAGGTATCAGCAATGATGCTCTGCTTGGCTGCAGCTGTTTGCACATTATACAGTGATTTTTAAAGGGGTCAACTGAAATGAGGATTGATTATTTGGATGATTTGTTGAAATGACTAAAATTGGATTTGGGGCCTATAGCCCACTTTTAGCACTGAATGCATAATGATGGTATGATTACCTCAGTGGGACATAATTTCTGTTTAAGATTGTCTGTTTGGCATCGGGTAACATTATACACTCTGACTACATTATAAAACACCAATTTGCATTTTAGTATACACATCAAACTCTCATTATTCGCACCCTGACTGTACAGTGAGGCCTTCAAACTATACCAGTGTCTAACAATATATCATAGAGTACATTTTCCACTTCAGTAGCAACTCTAACCATTTTATCTTTGGTATTGTAAATTCAGTTGTACTATGACTTGTTTGTTGCCACAGGAGGCAAAAGGAGCTTAGAGTGCATACATATCTTGGCTCCTCTTTCAAAATGTGTTGATGTGTTTGGAGACCATACAAAAGAGAGATTTCTGTACAAGACCAGCGGCCAGAGAGATCTGAACCCCAGCTGCTTTTGTTTCCACCGTGAGCTCTTTAATGCACACGCATGCATACTCGGCTTTATGAATTCACCAGATTCTATTTTCTCTGTTAAAGTCATCAATGTGTCGGACAGCAAATGAACCAAAGCACTTATTTTGTCCTTCCACAGGAGACTTTCGGGCAACCACCTGAGACACATCCCTGGCCCTGTGCTCCAAGGCCTCTACAACCTCAAAGTCCTGTAAGTAACGAAAGACAGAAAGAGCGAGAGCGTTTTTGTTTCAGTTAATGCTTCTATGGAAAATATTATTCGGGGTGATTCATTCTGAAAAAAAAATATATATATACTTTTGTTGCAGTGTCATTTACTGCAAAATTAGAAACAGAACCTCTGACAGGTGATGATTCAGGTTTTGCTCTGCGGTGAATGTCTGGGTGTTTGCTGATGGTTTATTGACAGATTTTTATTTTATGGACTGTCTTAAACCCAGTTGATGGAATGGAACAGGACAGACAAAGGCCAGGCATGGAACAACTTCATTCAGGCCAACATACATCTCAGAATTTCCACATAGGATTCTATGCACCTTTCCATGTTGTCCTGGAATGTATAGTAAATTTGCCCCAATACTGTCATTCAACAACCCAGTGACACTGAATTTTTTTTTTTTTTTTTTTTTTTTTTTTTTGATTGCACACCACAAGAAAATTGCCATGCCACATCAAATCCTAAACTAAAAACTAAACACTCTTATTCATGTCTCCATCATATACCTTTTCAGTAATTAAAAATAATTGAACAAGTTTTCTTTAACTGTTGCTAGATTTACATTTTTGTAGGATAATGACAACGTGATTTTAATTTAGTTCAGTTTAATATTTGAATATGTTTTTGCTTGTTTTGAAAACAAGATAATGTCTGTCACTGTCAGAGATCTTATTTCAGTGGTCAATGTAGACAGAAAGGGATTGGGTTGGGTATAACAATAGTTACATATTTTTCTGTTTGCTTTATGTGCCCTATTGTATCTTATTCAACAACCAAACTTGTCTGAGGCCCAGGTACCTGACCTTCTGACGTTTTATCTAATGTTCAGTTTTCAATGAGCCAGTCAGAATCCCGTGCACGTAAATGTCAAAGCATATAAACCAAAACCTAAAACTACAAGAAAAACATTATAAAAATATCACATCAAAAACATGTATTAGTGAAAATATGACAATGCCATGCAAAACTGAATATCAATTATCAATTTCCTTGATAAGGTCATCCTGCCCACAAAGGTGTATTTATTCCTTCAAGCATTAGCAATTCTCTGCTGTGTGGTCAATGTCAGGAGTTTCATTTGATTGGACAAGATAAAGCTGACTGCCTTGTGATTAAAGATCAACATCTCTGGCCGCGTGCTCTCACATTGGAATAATTTGCTTTGTTCAAAGAGCTCAATGTCATTGTTCTACCACTTCCTGTTTCTTTTGTTTTTTTATTCAACGAGTCCTATGAGCATGACCTCAGTGGCCCACCCAAGCAGTTTCTCCCCCTCATTCTGTTCCGTCTTGTTCAGTCTCTCTGCCCCTCCCATGTTCTGGTTTTGCCCACTGAAAAGTGCACCACACAGTACCTGAAATCATATCTCCTGACTGATTAATGTCAGTGACAGGTAACTTCATCAGCATTAAGCTAGACAATGTTTTTCCCAAGAGCCATACTGACATGCTCTATTAAAATAAATAAATAAATGACAAAATTGCTTTATTGCTCAACTATACCACTCATCAAACACATATAGAACTGAGTAGTGGTAACTTTTTTAATACATTTCCTTTAATACAAAGAGAAGGTCGCCCATTGCCACTGAGATGATACTGGTTTTATTATTTATTTATTTTTTTAATTATTATTATTATAATCACATTGTGTTAGGTTTCAATATGTTTCAAAATATTTATTATTTAATATTCACCAAAGCAAAATTAATTATCTTTCTAATTTTCATTTACCGTATCTTTACAGGATGTTGCAGAATAACCAGTTAGAGAGACTGCCCAGTGAAGACCCATGGGAATTACCCAATTTACTCTCTCTGTAAGTATCACATAGTTCAAGTGATAAAAGCAAACTTGGGCTGTTAGAGATTTACATGAAGCAATGGTGTATATTAAAGCAACGTTGGATAGGTCGACATGCCAAGTGTAAACCTCTTGGTTGTGACCACAACTTTAAGCTTAACAGCTGGTATAAAATGGATTCATTTGATTCAATAATTGGTCTCATGTGAAATGTTATTCTGCTTAGAAAATGCTTCCATCGTCCAACAAAAGAATTCTAAATTGAAAGGAAAAATGTTCATCCAGAAACATTTACATTATCAAGAATTATGTATCAGATATTACATCATAAGCACAGCACAAGTAACACAATAAATGATTTAGCACCCCTCTATCAGATAAGGTCTCTAGCAGTAGGGTTATTTGGTCCACAGTGCAATCTAGTCATGAGGTAACTCTTGGCATTTATCTCTAATGGAGTTGATGCAGGAAAGCCCAGTTATTTATATGCCTATTAGGACCATTAGGCCCTTCATTAAAGAACTCCCCACCAGGGAAGCTCAAGTCTGCAATTTAGGACACACATGGTAGTGGTAAAACAGGTGTTCTTTGGCTGTATAATAGTAAGACACTATTGTTTTTTTGTTTTGTTTTTTTAGTTTTTTGTCTTGTTTTTTTTTTATTCTCGTTCAAGAAAAAGAAACAAAACTCATAGTAGTTTAAATGTGATCTGTGCAATACAGTATTTAAAATTTTCAAAATGCATTCAGTGGGTCTGGGTTTATACTTTATCTCTGAGAGCTATTAGCTAAATGCTAACTCACAACAGAGACTAATATGATATTACAGAGGCCACACTTCTTGACGAAGACAAAATGTGACAACATCTCATTTAATAACAGAACGGTGAAAAAGGGGGCTGTTGGCGCATCTGGAACCCATGAAGAAACCGCCAGACACTGTGCACCGGCTCCTGAGTGAGCGCTGGGAGATTCAATGAGCTGTGAAGAGCCCAATTTTACATCGGTTACTCTTCCCCTCTTCCCTTATGTCCAAAGTTTCCCTCCTAATCGGAATCACGCCCCCTTCCTAACTGGCTTCCCATGAAAAGGTCAGAATCTAAATATTGTCTGGTATTTTGTCTGGCCTTGTCCATCTGTTCCACTTACATCCACCCCTCGACTACTTTCAATTATTCCCAATGCCAGTCAGCATCCCGGAGCGGAGCCACACACCCACTTTTTCCAAATTAATAATTCCACGTAAATATCCATGCGCTCATTTCCTTCTACCTTTGCGAGGATGTTTTCATTAGAGTCATGGCGTACAAATTTAATTCCTTTGCCACCAACAGAGTTTTTTCCACATGGAAGACATGCCTGGTTCCAGAAGAGGCTCCAGACGTGCATAGACTGTGTCCAGGCCCTCCCTGAAGTGAGGCAGAGACTCTGGCATTCGTCCAGAAAATTTACGCTCACTTTCAATCCCCCATAACAAAGAATATGCAGTGATTCGGCTAGGTGCTCTATCCTGAGTTCCCACAAGAGTAGAAAGGCATTTAGTTCTCAACAAACATGTAATTTAGGATAATGATAAGATGGGGATTGGTTAACCACTTGGGGGGCTATAAGGTTTGAAGTCCACTGGCGCCCGATGTAGACAGAGAGAAGATGAGTTGGGGCAGGATAGAGGATTGGTGATGAAACTCATCTTTGTCTCTATACCAGAGTTTAGGACTGTAGGCTATACTTGATACACTCAGCACAGAGCATCCTTTGATGTCAAGACCATCCTTCCAGGATTTAGTCTATCAAAGAAAGATCTGATAAAGATCCAGTAAAAGCTGAGCAACAAGACTCACCTTCCTTAAATCAGAGGCAATGCAATACCCCTTGATCATATGATGCCTACCAATAAAATTCCACACAAAAGAGACTGCAAAAGCAATGTTTGCAAATGCAATTTCAAGTCTTAAGCCTATCAAGACAGATGATTAAGAGTAATCAGCAAGACATTGGTGTTTACCTAGCAGGGTTGCACAGCATGGAAAATGTAATCTGAGAATACGGGGAGTTTTTAAAAGCCTAATGGCATTGAATTTTGGGTTCAAGATCCTCTTCTATTGATGCTCGTCGTGCATTACCCTCAGCTTGAGGGTTGAGGAGGCCAGAGGGGACATGAGGAGAGGCCAGGGCAAAATTAATGTGTGTGAAAGGTCATGGGGGAGAAATGCAGAGGAAGTGCTTGCGGCTAACTCCACGTGCTCTGCTGCTATCATACATCACGACTCGCTGATCACGGATGTTCAGCACACCCCTCATCCACTGAATCCAGGGGGCAACATTCATTAGATCAAAGGCTTAACTTGTTGACACAGGGAGGACATTCATCTTGGTTGTGGAGATGTCAAGGTCTCAACAACAACAGCCTTGCAAAGAAAGGGGGGGGGGGGGTTTAGATTTGTGAAAGAATCCAAATGTCTGCACTTTCAATTATTTCCAGCAACCTCTGAAGTTTTTTTCACAGCTTTTATCTTTAGCTCAGTTTCTTTGTTTAATTTCCAAAAATCAGAGAGAAAAACTGTTCAATAGCGTCTTAAAGCCTTCCAGTCAGTGTGGAGCAACAATTGCTTGGTGGCTTTAACCAAATCAACTCACCATGCCACAAAGTCATCAAATTATCAATCGGTGCTTTATTACACCATATGAGTGCAAGGAAAATGAAAGAGGAATGGCCAATTTTCAAAACGCCTTCATGTGGTTGGATCGAGAGTGGAATCTTTGCCTCGGCAGCCCTTTACGCCTGGTCTGTGATTGCACAACTCTTTTTTTGTATCCTCTGAAATGCACTTGTTGTGATTTAGCACCCTCTCTCCAAAAGCTTTAAATTCAAAAATGTAAAAACCCACAAAGCATAGCACTCCACCTGTGGGCTCCCGATGTTTCATCAAACATACAGAGCGCCGACCGTGCCAAAACTCTCATTAAACAAGTCCATGCTGGAGTAACTAAAGATAGCTTCATAAAACCTTTGCATATAAATCACTTGGGGGGAAAACTAAATCACTCAGGAAGTGGTGCCAAACCTTACACCAGAACAACAAAAGATAGAAACAAAGAGGCAACAAAATTATCCTTTAATTATGATATCGTCAAATCAGAAATGTTGTGACCGCTGACCACAGCAGAGAATCTCTTTCTGTTTAGCCACATTTGGTGGTTCCTTTGTTCATCTTTTTTATGCACCTCTGTAAGGCATGGCAGTTTGATGAATGAAATGAAAGAGGTAAGATTCCATGACAGGACACTGCACGGACAAGAAGTGCTGCCGTTGACTGGGTCACAAACACTGTGGGGCTGGAGTCACACAAGGTCAGGCCTCAATATTCAAAAAAAAAAGCTAGTGGAGAACATCAAGTATATGTTTATGGAGGGTGTGTAGTGTATAGTGTCTTGATGACACTTCCTTCAGCTAATCTCCTGCTAATTTGACATCAAATCAATGCACATATTTGAGGTTAAAGTTGAAACCACCTGGGATCATGGTTAAACATGACTGACTGCATTTTCTCCTAAATTTCTACACCGTACATAATCTGTCTACAGGAATAAACGTCTGCTTCTGTTCATTCTAATATAAACAGGCGTCTGGATGCCAACCTGATTGTGGAGGTGCCAGCAAGGACCCTCTCGGGTATGCGGTCCCTGCGACACTTGTGGCTTGATGACAATGCCCTGACAGAGATCCCAGTAAGAGCCCTCAACGACCTCTCCTCGCTCCAGGCTATGACCCTTGCCCTAAACCGCATCACCCACATCCCAGACTATGCCTTCAGGAACCTATCCAACCTGGTTGTGCTGTAAGTATCTACTTCCACACAAGATAAATAAACCAAGTAGGATGTGTTTCTGGGTCAACATGCCTAGTAGCTAACCCCAAATATATATCCAGTCCCTTCAATCAGAGGGGAAAATTAGGAATGTTCTTAAAGCCCCTAACCCCAACCTTGAGCTTTACCCTATCCCTTGATCCAGGACCATGCCTTATTTGTCTAAATCATACTGACTGTTGTGCATGTGTCAGTGTGAGGACAGGAAACCAGGAAATAAGAGGAAGTTGGAACTCAAGCCTTGTTTTAACAGGACACCCCAAGAATCTGAAACGCATTCAATTACAAAGCAGTGAAATGATAGTCTGGATTAATTTTATATCTCATCCGCCACCGGTTTACGTTTATTTGAAGCAATGGACACAGCCAAGCAGGTGTCATTCCTGTTTACTATAATCCTAATGAATGTTTTCATGTTTAGGCATCTTCATAACAACATGATCCGGACCCTCGGACAGAACTGCTTTGAGGGACTGCACAGCCTCGAGACTCTGTAAGTAAGATAGTCCCTTCATGAAAGATTAAAAACATGAAAGCATTTCCTGGTTTTTAATGCAAACAAACCCTGATCTGTTATTTGATTTCGGTGTCCTTGCGGAATCATTATGGAAGGGTCTGCGTCTATAATATATATCAAAATTAGTAGCCAACTAGCCTGTCTCTACTTATGTTCAGTGGTTCAGCTTTGTATTAACTATAAACAAATCATTCTTTACACAGTACTTCTGCTGTTGAGATACACACATATTAATTGCAGAACCTTGTTTTCTAAAAACACTCTTACCTCTCATTAAAGTATGGCAGACTTTCATTAGAAACAATGATAATGTCCTGACAATGACTTCAGTGTTGGGTGATTTCTTGAGTGTGCCATTTAACTGTATATGTGTAAGCAGTGTGGAAACTATACAGTGATTTTTAGCGGACCTTCGGGGTTTTGGTTATCATGTGGCTGATGTTGGTATTACAGGCTACAAATATTTTTTAATACACTTCCCTTTGTCCCATAGCTTCATATATCCATCATAAGGTCGTTAAACTGAGTGGGAAATGTAATAGGATATAATTTCCATTCATAATGTAAAAAACAGATTTCAAGACAAGTTTCTTGTTGGAACACTTACGATTATATCACTACACTGCCCACTTTTATTTTTTGAGCAATGTCAATAGCATGACCTATGTTAGAGGTGGTTGAATTTATATTATATAAGAGCTGGATCCATTTCTAACTGACGGTCGGCATTTTACTTGACAGTCTGCATCTTAAAACCTAATAAAATTTATATTAATATAAGACTATGAACAAATTAATATACTAGTTAAAAAATATAATTAAAAACATCATGATTTTATGGCTACTGCCTAAAATTTTCATATTATAGCTGGACAATAGTGCACATTCTCTACCAGAATTCAGACTATATAACTTATACGTTACTGAAAATGGTAGACTGTAATCAAATGTCAAATAGGCCCTTAACAAATACATTAGAAATGCAAATAAAATTCACGAGACATTCTGAAAGGGGCTTATGAACCAGAGCCAATGCATATTTGTAATGTAATGTATGAAAGACTTTACATAGACCATACTATGAGAGTTTGTCTTTAAAGGAATAAGCATATGCTGAAGTCATGGTGGTCTCCAGGATACCGAGAGGTTCACACCTGCTTTTTAACAGCCTGCTGAAGTGCTAGAGATGACGTTTTCCTCTTTACGAGAAGGATTTCAACCTTGAGAATTGCACACACTGAACTGAACACTTCATTTGAAAGCAATCACTGAGAAACTTTGCACTGAAAATCTCCTGTGACAATTGTGTGGCTTGATAAATTTACCTTTTGGAAGAAAATTTGTTCCAAGGAGAAAATATTTTTTCACGCTAGATTTAAGCTCTTGAAAATTATACAAGGTAGAGTGATAGGAAATTAGTTATGATACAGTAGGAAACTGATTCTCAATCAGGATGTACATAAGCAAGTTTCTTCAGAAAAGCATTCTACTAAAATATACTAAATATAATAGCATACTTTAATAAAATATATAAATATGACTACTAAAAATATATTTCTGAGCTGAGGGGAGTACGCGATAAAAAACTATTTGAAAAACATTTCTTTAGGGGATAAAGTTTTGGAGTCCTATGTACATTAAACTATATTGTAAAACATGAATAAGTCACCTATTAGTATTTTAATACTATAAGTATTAAGCTTGTATGCAGTACAATTAAAATACCATGCTAATGGAAAAAAGCTCCCAGAAATTGTAATATGTAGTCATGCTGCATAGTGAATGACATTTTAATTACCGCTATAATGATGGCTAAGCAAGAAACTAATCTTCCTGAGGCAAATATTCTTATATGTAACATGACACACTACAAGAAATCATGCCAGCTGTCTCAGTTTAGTTGCACATGTGTGTTTGGGAAGTGCTGAGCTTCCTGAATCAACAGAGGGAAACATATTTGCCTTCTTTTTATTGATGCTACTATAATCCCCATCACTGTAATTATCTCTGAAAACGCATCAGAAAAGTGGCCACCACAGTGTTGTTTTGTTGTGATGCCTGATTATTTCGCTTTTAAACAAACTTCTGCGTGGTTTGACGAATTGTAAATCGAGGTAACTGACAGCTCCCATTCTAAACAATGAGGTCTTCACAGGAAATTAAAGGCATTCCTTTTCTCTGCCATATCAAAGTAATGTCTCCAAACAAGACTGACGGATGTTCTAAACAAAACCAGGATGTAGACATGGCAGAACCACGCGGCACGGCTCGCCCACAACAGCGTGTTCCCAGTCTCTCAATATGCAGCCCAATTTATAGGCTGCAAGTTGCTTAAACACTTACATGACTCATTAGAATAGAGCGAACTAACTGATAAAAAGATGTTCATTCACATTCATATAATCTGAATGGCTCATATTGTTTAAAAGTGCTGCTTTTAAAAAAAAGGTTCTTTATTTGGCATCGATGACTCCATGCAATCTTTCCATTCCAAAAGAGGTCCTTCATAGTGGAAATAGGCTTCTGTGTGAAATCCCTCTTTTGGAACCTTTATTTTTAAGAGTGTACAAGTAAGTCCTTCATAGGTTGATGCCTCTGTGGTGCTATGAAAATGATGCTGTTTGTTTGAACATCCCAAGGAGCCCGCCAAAACCGGTTCAACCAATGGCACAAGTTTGGGGCAGAGCTATCTTTGTGTTGGACTATGTTTGAAAATGCATTATTTTTGCAGTTTTGTTGGTGACACTAATGGTGCAGAAATGACTTTAGATTTAAGTGAATTTGTCAAATATCAACAATCTCCTTAAATAGTTTTTCTTTTCAACTCAAACTTAGGCCAAGTTCAGTTTGCTTTAACACTCTTGTGCAACACAGACACACTCACGCACATATAGACACACACACATATACACACACTGGTATTAAGCAAGTGCTTCGCCCATTCTGGATGGCAGCCAACGCGGGTCCACCCCTATTC
Organism: Cyprinus carpio; assembly: GCF_018340385.1. NCBI lineage: Eukaryota > Metazoa > Chordata > Actinopteri > Cypriniformes > Cyprinidae > Cyprinus > Cyprinus carpio. Next base: position 4,031,366 of record NC_056594.1, on the reverse strand, counting down.
ACCAAGCTCACTTCAAACGCGCTGGCCACCTGCCAGAAATGTTTTTCCCCTTAAAAAAAATAATAAAAACTAAAATATATAAACATTTGAACTTTTTTGAAAGCGTACACTTAACACAAAGGGCTAAGACATATAATTATGGGTATGAAGAGACACGTTCAGCGTTGGGTTTTGTAACTGCGAGGAGCAGATGATAAGACCTGGGCCTTCACAAGGGGATACAGGGCCAAAGGCAGCTACTGTATTTATGCTGTCCAGTTGCCTTTACTGGGCAAAAAAAGAGGGTTTGTGGAAAAAAATAAATAAATAAATAAAAAAAATCTCCTGTTCAATTATAGGATTTTCCCAATAATTATTCTCTGAAAAACTCCAAAAGAATTGGAGATGAAAAGGAACGCTGAGATCCAAGGAAAACAACATGCAAACTATGGCTATAAACACATTGTTCTTGCACCTGCATGTAAAGGGCGCTCGCCCTTAGCAACCGCCCATGTTTTGGTTCAAGCTCGGTTTTTGGACGCAGGTTTCCTAGAAGGCTAATGAAATGCATACAACACAAATAATGTATGCAGAGGAGAGGTCACGTCACATCAGATTAGTTAGAACAGCTGTCTTGGTCTCCAAAGAATTACCAACATGGAAAACCCACAAAGTCACTGAGGGGGATTTTGACTGATTGGAACCACAGTTCTTAAGTGTTTGCTTATATTACAGACACATATGATGAAAGATCAAATAAAAACATCAAAACAGTTGGGCTAATATGTGACGAGACCGCTAATTGTTGTTCAAAAGGTCTTATGCAAGACACAACTAAAAAAACAGACGTAACTATGCTTATTGAGTCATAAACATTATGTAAATCTTTTCATAAGATCTTTTCTCTTAGCTTGTGTTTCTTAATGTTCTCCTGCTCTTATGGTTGGTCTCCTTTCTCTAGGGAATTGAACTTCAATGACCTTCAGGAGTTCCCTGTGGCCATTCGCACACTCGCCAAGCTTCAGGAACTGTAAGTAACCGAGACTAACTTACCCGGCATACATGCGTCAGTGTGCTTCCTTTAAAGTGGACCGCTTGGCCTGGCCTCGTGCTCTTTGTAAATCCCGCTTAGTCCCTAGAATATGGTTCTCAAGCACAAGTCTCCTGAAAAAAGCAGATGCTTGGAGATGAGTGCTTAAGTCCTTCCTTCTCAAGTATCCTAAAGTGTTTTTTGCCTGCGGGACTGCCTCCTGACAGGTGTTTCTGTAAGATACAAAGGATGTTTACATGGGCAAATGTGAACTGACGCAAACAAATGGCTCACACATGTGCGAGATTGAGCTTTGCCTGGGATAAAATACAACTGGACTCGATTGTCCAAGGTGATAAATTCATTTTCAGCACCCAAAAAGGCACCCTTATAACCTTGTTTATTTTACACGCGTAATTATTTTAGACTGTTTAGAATTTTCGGATTACAATTGGCTGGCAACGTGTGTGCCATAAATTAACTTTAGCATGTTATATTCATAGTGACGGCAGATGATGATGAATTATAAGCTGTTTCAGTAGTTGAATTCGCGGCCACTCCTAATAGCACGTCAGTGCTACAATTTATAGCCTATACGGAACAGATGCAGTTAGCAAAAGCACTCTGCAAAGCTGGTCTTGATCGCTGGATTTCCTCATCCCATAGTGGATTGTGTTCAAATGTGCAGATGGCCGTATTCTCACTCTCCATGTGTCTTACAGGGGTTTCCATAACAACAACATTAAGGCCATTCCCGAGAGAGCATTTGTGGGGAACCCACTTCTGCAGACCATGTGAGTATCTTGTCTCAGCAACGACAGTAAAGAGTTTCTCTGTTGACTAAACATGCCTCACCCTTTGATAGACAGACATGTTATAAAAGTATGTTTATCTATAGGAAACATGTGACAAATATTTAGGTCATTTTACAAACGGGTGAAGGAACAGGCACTTGTTTTGAATGATCTATCTGATTTCTAACAAAAGATGTATTTTTCTTCTCTTTTCAGTCATTTCTACGAAAATCCCATTCAGTTTGTTGGCAGATCAGCATTTCAGTTCTTGCCAAAGTTACACACGCTGTAAGTACAAGTCTATGTGTGAAATGATAACACACACATGATTAAACAGAGCAGTTTGGCTTCCGATAAGGCACCTCTAAAGTACCAGTTGGCAAATGTGTATAATTTCCATTTCATCATCCCTTTCAATCTGATGAATACTGTAATCTTGCTCGCCTCTTGCCATCATGTCTCTCATAAGTAAACATTAAACTAGTAATTTGTCTCCAAAAAACAGCACGATTCAATTATAACCTCATAAATGCCAAAATATGAGATTTAGCATTTCATAAAACTAATAAAAAGTCATTTATCTCTCTCCAGTTACACAATGCATAAAAATGCAGAGGGTCTGTTCATCCTCCATTATTTTAATATGAAGTCTTCCATTGTTGATTTTGGGTAGTGTTGCAAGTGTAATCATTTTGAATCAAGTGGAATAATATTGCCTCTAGATGATGGGGAGCTAAGTGTATACGGTCACAGTAGACATCCCTGTGGTTTTGCTGGACGACATCTTCATTAGCAGAACAAGCCTCACTAATGAGTTACCTAATCTCGTTTTAGCTCTTTGAACGGGGCCACTGAGATCCGAGAGTTTCCCGATTTGAAAGGAACCACCAGCCTGCAAGTTCTGTGAGTCTGAGATCAAATGTCCCCATTTCACGCAGGATCAGTTTCACTTAAGAGACTTCCAGAAGTTCTTCCCACCGTTGAGGACAAAGGAATAACCGTTGACAAAATAGAGATGCTTTTACTGATCTCTCACCATGTCAGCGAGTCTTGTACAAGGTTAAAAAAAAAAGATGCAAAGGCATACTGAACCGAGCACTTATGTTTACTGGTGAATGATCAGTTAATATGAACCCTGGTATATAATTACTGATAATAAAAGCACAGAGTATTAAACCGTTCATTAGAGTTAAGGGGGAAGGGTTTTCAAACAGGTTTTTGTCACACCCTATTCTCAAGCCACTGTTAAGGCTGGGTGGGATGCTCAAACTAAGCAAAATTTTGATAACACCACAGTGTTAACTTATAATTTTCAGGGAAATCATTGCATCTTTGTCTATAGAGCTTGGATAGATTGTAGTATATTCAAATTTTTCCAGGAAAATAAAATAAATAACTGCACTGTGCCTTGTATTTACCTACAGATCTGAAATACACTGAAAATACACTTTTTGAAACAATTTTAATGAGATTTGTCTTATTTCCATTAAAAAATTTTTTATGTATTTTTAGAATCTTTAATGTCGCATTTACATTAGCAAACCTTGTTTTAGGGATACATCTCAGTTCCTTCATTTTTAAAAGTCATTTATTGCAGTGCATGCACATTCATTTGTAAAACATAGTTTCTGTCTCCTGTTTGGCACGCACACATTCAGTGTAAACTCTCCTCTTTGATTTTCTCTCAGTACGCTGACCCGAGCTGGACTAACCGGCCTGCCATTTGATCTCTGTCACCTGCTGCCTAAATTAAGAGTGCTGTGAGTCTCCAAACACAAATACGCACCTGCACACAAACACATTTGAAAGCTCATCTCTAAATGATTCCTAAAGATCCAATCTGGCAAAGGGAGTTCAAATTCACCGTCAGGGATATAATGTAGCCAAACTTTCAAGGAGCTCCTCTTTTAACATGAACTTCAAAACATCAGCGGGTGGATATTTAGCCAACTTTACTAAAAGAGAACAATGCGATCGTTTTTTAATCAGTTGTGCCATGCTTGTGAAACAATTTGAAATGTTATTTGATTTAAGTTTAGATCAAGCTAATTTGACCTTTTGCTTTGCCTTCATGCACTCTGTTTAAGATGGATAAGAGAAACCACTTCCAGGTGGAGATTTTCAGTTAGAGAAACCCCTGCAGGACGAGTGAAACTTTATGAAACTGTTAAATGAAGAATTAGACCTCTGGGGAAAGTAGCTGCTTAACATGCCAATGTCTTTCTATATATCCGCTTATTCTCTCTCCAAGGTTTCCTCTTGCATAAACATGTTAATACACTAATTAGGTAAAAATAGAGACTTAAAAAAATAATTGCAATTAGGAGGGGAAATTATCATTTTAATTATAAATAACATTAAGAAATGTATACATGTGTTTGTTCATTTCAAAAACAGTATAAGGGAGAGAAAGTACATGTGTAGAAAAATGGGAGAGTTGTAACCCTCATCTGAGATCATGCTAATTTGAGCTAAAGATGCAAAATCATACCATTGTCAGATTTTTAACATGTTATTGAAATTCATCTTTACAAACAAGGACTGACTTGCCTCAATGGGACTTAATCATTGAGGCTCACTGTGTAAGTCTATAATTAATCTGTGTAATGATCATTATGTGAAAAATGTTTACACTTTAAACTGGCATGGAAGAGGATGTATTCTAAGGGGATGTTTACACAACACCATTTTCAACTAAAACCGTAACTTGTCGGAAATGTCATTTTATCATCTGGGGGCCTGAAAATGCAAACTTTTTAAAACGATACAGTTATCATCTCTGTGTACACTACGGAAACATTAGTGAAAATGGTGATGTCATGCAATCTGTATGCAAAACATTTTAAAAAATTCAAAGGAAAAACATTTTTAGTACATTGTTGTCATGTTAGCGTACCCTTCAACAAAATGCATTATACACTTTGCATTTTTCCATATTGTCAGCACTCTTCAGGAAACTTGCATTTAAAGACAATCTATATGTGTTTGTTTTCAGGGAGCTGTCACACAATGCCATAGAAGAGCTGCCGAGTTTCTACCACTGTGCCTCTCTTCAAGAGATGTGAGTTCAGGCGTCTCTCTCTCTCTCTCTCTCTCTACTATAACATGAATAGAGTAATATCACTAATATATCTATGATAACTCTAAGAGCCCTAAATAACCCACATAGTAATTGACAAAAAACAGTCATTAATGTAGTAATCCATCAGTGTCCATATTTGGGAAGATTTCAAGTATGTTCATGGTTGCCATGTATGATGTCTGCCATAGGGTGTGTGTGTGTGTATGTGAGTGTGTTTGTGAGACGCAGTAATACCATTTTTTTTTTTTTTTGACTTGGCAGAGGCCTGCAGCACAATCTGATCAAACAGATTGAGATGAACACATTCCGACAGCTCGGCTCTCTGCGCTCACTGTGAGTACTGTACACATGCTCATCTTCTGCTGGCCGTAAGCGTTACACTGAAAAAGCCACTATTTGGCATTTTTCTAATTTAATACACATTTTCCTTTCAAATCATAAATCAAATCATACATATATATATATTTTCAACAATACCTCCCCCTAGAGGCCAAGACATTCTACACAAATTAACCATAAACATATTGCACAACCAAAAGCCAGAAAATCACATGCTAAAATTTTAAATAATGATTTTTGCTATATGATTTTGAGAGTAAGACTGTTTTCAGATGTCAAATCTTGAGAATAATAAAAAACATTCATATTGGCAGTCAAGATTTGGAAAAGAAAAAAAAAGGAAAAAAAAATATTAATAATAAAAATTCTGACAAAATACAAATTGGCAGATGTACAGATGAGCAAATGAAATCTCATTACAGGGATCTAAGCTGGAACAGGATCAACACCATCCACCCTGATGCCTTTTCCTCTCTTCAGTCACTCATTAAACTGTGAGTATAATGAATGCAAATTAGTGCCAGTGCATGAAGATAAAGATCGCACACCTCAGAGTCTAGATGTCTGTATAGTTGTACAAAAACTGCTATTTAACTGACTTGGTGCAACCATCCCATTTACACAAACACAGAGATTCCATGATGCACATTTTGGAGTTTCTGTCATCTGTGCAATGCTTTGGTTGGCTCAAAGTGGAAAGACTGCGGTTGTGATCACGGTTAAAAGCTCTGCACAGCGGTGAAGACGTGCATCGTCAGTCACAGATGATTAAGTGCAAGCAGCATTAGGTGAAGAATGTGATGAATGAATGAGGAAGACTGATAAAGAGTGACAGAGTGTGGCTGATAAATGTGTGCAGCGGTTAATGAGCAGAGCATCATACTGCAACAGTTACAGACCTCTAGTTTTCCTTGTGCAAACTCACTAGCACACAATGTGCATGGACAAAGGCAAATCACTGGTAGAGAAGTCAAAACCAGCAATATCTGTTGACTGTTCTGGGCTTAATACAAGTACAGCTCCATCGACAGCTTCAACGGCTTGCTGTTGATTACCACAGAAAATAATTTTGACTCGTCCCTCAGTTGTAAAAACAAGCAACAATAATTTTCTGTGGTAATAAACAGCATGCCACAGATGCTGTCGATAGAGCTTAACTTGTATTGAACCTGGAACATGTAGAGTTTTATTTAAACTGACACGTTCTAGTTTTCATTAGGGTTAAAAGTTCAAGGCCTGCGTGCCAAAACATGTCGGTTTAAATAAAACTTTCTCCAATCAACAAGTGCTGTTTGATTTACACTCCATTACAATCCTTTAAAGGCCTCTTCATTGCAAAATACTGATATTTAAAAAAAGAAATAAAAAAAAATATTTGTATAGTGGCCACAAAAGGTTTTCGGACCTAAAAACTTTTGAATTACAAAATATTAGCAAAATTATATTAATTATATATATATAATTAATTTCACTTTAATAGATGCTAGGACCTCATGATTCTACAACCATGATTTCCAACAGAAGATCCCAAAGCACAATGTTGGCAAATGTTTAAACAAAATTATGTGATGGTACAATATGGGACATTTCAAGCAGGCACTTCAAGAGTAGCTTCATCTGCAAATAATTATTTTACACATGATGATCCATATGTATCTCCTATCTCCATCCAGAGATCTCACTGGGAACCGACTGAGCAGTCTCCCGCTCACTGGGCTAACAAGCCTCACTCATCTTAAACTGAAAGGAAATATCGCACTCTCACGTTCCTTCAGAGTGGAGGACTTCCCCAACATAAGGTACATTTGTGGAAACCAATAACCCCACAGAGTCAATCAACCACCATCCTGCACATGAGTGGATTAGCTAGACTTAAAATACTTTCATGTTAAACCATCAAAGAAAATTCACAAGTGTTTGTGGTTATTAACTCCCACAACACAAATGCCTTGAATAGCTAAAAAACACATGATTTTTTTTTTACTTTGTTTTCAGAGTAACGTTCAACTGTTTATAGAATTTACATCAACAAAAAAACCTTTCACCCAAACAACAAAATGTTCACTGTTTGTTAAGTTTCCTAGAATATCTGGCGATTTCAAGTATTACCATTTCCCCTTATGGTTAGATGTATTGCTAGTTTACTTCATGCAAATGAAAAGAGAATCACAGTTTCAACTGCACCCAAATTGCATATATAATATATATATATATATATATATATATATATATATATATATAGAATCATTCTCCGATTTATTTATTTTTTCTGCAATGGGATCTTTTATAGTTTTCATATTTCCTCAGACTGATGCAGTATGTACTTGTTTTTCTGCAATGGGATCTTTTATAGTTTTCATATTTCCTCAGACTGATGCAGTATGTACTTGTTGTTGATATAAACATAAAATATGTGGTATAAAGATATTGGTGGAACATATTAAATTATTTTTGGTTCAGTTTTATACATTGTGTCACTGTTGTTGAAACAGGGTCATCGAGATGCCATATGCCTATCAGTGCTGTGTTTTTGGAGCCTGCAATAGCTACAAAGCTGCCAGCCAATGGGAAGAACAGATGGGCAGTGAAGAGGAAGATCTCCAGAAGAAAGCTCTGTCCCTGTTCCCCATTCACACTGACAATAACTGTAAGTCTTCACTAGGCCATCTCATTGATCAGGATAACATTACACAACTTTTTTGTAACTGTGAAAAAAGTTTTTACCATTGCTCTTAACTTACCAATAAGAAAACATGGCATTCTTTGGACACCTACCTATCAAAAGTTGGGGGGTGTCCAGTCCTGCTCCTGGAGGGCCACTGTCCTGTAGAGTATAGCTCCAAGACCAATTAAATATACCTGAACCAACTAATCAAGGTCTTACTGGTATATTAGAAACTTCAAGGCAAGTGCGCTGAGGCAAGTTGGAGCTAAACTCTGCAGGACAGTGGCTCTCTAGAGCCAAGTTTGGACACCCCTGGTCCAAACATTGGACAGATGGTGTACCTTGGAGTACCAAGTAAATCAGGGGATCCCAGCCCTGGCCTTGACGGTCCACTTTCCTACAGAGTTTAGCTCCAACCTTGACCAAACACACCTCAATTTTCTTGTAATCCTAAAGACCTTGGTTAGCTTGTTCAGTTTGAATAGGTTTGCAGCAAAACTCTGCAGTAGAGAGGATCTCGATCCCTGATGTTAATACTACTGCACTGAACAGAACAGGTAGACTTTCTCAGGTGGTCATGCAAACAGCTAGAAGAAACCGGTTAGGCTGAAATGATTGGGGCAAGTTTCCAAGACAATCAAGTTTGTGCACTACACCTTTTATCAGAGTTCCTGTAGTCAAAAACATTGGCCCTACACAAACACATTCATCATATAAAAAGAACATAAAAGCACCACTTGTAGTGGTTTTCCACAGTGTGTGTTTGTGTCTATTTTTATCTGCTCTGTTCTATCTGCCAGTCTCTTCATCTTTAATTAGCACAGTAGAAACATGTCAAGGCCTTTACGGTAACCGCAGGTATTTGACAGATTAAATAAAATGTCTTTTCTCCATGCATTCCTTGATGTGATGTGATCTGATCAGGTTTCAGACTTGAAAGGAGCTCTCAGTAATTACACTCCATGGGAAATTAGATAAACATTAACAGTTCAAGGTCCAAAACATACCATTTGGCTTATCGGAAAATAACAAAACCAGAATGCGATCAAAGCCAGATGATTGATTGCACACTGAAGGAGAAATGGAAAGTTGCAACTGAGATGTGTACGGTGTTGAGTGGCGCTAAAGCCCTTAGATAAATTAATCTGTTCCAGCAGACTAGATGTCCATAACATGGTGATTTATCTTCTGCCAGACTGAATCCATCATGCCATCTTGAAGAACACTGAAGACTGTTTCATCATACTGGTGTGTAAGCACAAACCAAAGGTGTTTCATGCTTTTCATGTGTTCACTTGCAGATGACCTTGACTTAGAGGAATTTCAGCTGGCTATTGAAGAGTCCAAACTGCAAACCAGCATACAGTGTACCCCCATCCCAGGTAAATTCAACCAGCAGCAGATCTGAACTCAAGGTCATACATGTGCCATCAAGACTATAAAGGCCTGTTCACATCAAGTACAAACAAACTAAACAGCAAGCATGGCAAAGAAAGGCATATTTGCAAACAGTTTTCACGCCAAAACTATGCATGCTTCTCCAAATCTCCACCAACACTTCACCCTAGCATTATTTTATTATGCTCTGATGATATATAAAAAAGAAAAGAAAAATTAAAGAAAGCTGGTTTCAGCTATAACCCGATACTTATAAAACAGCTGTATTTTTGTGTATTAAAAAAATACTCAAGAGAAAAAATAAATAGATGTGGCCTATTATGTTTCTCTGTTTTAATATTCTATATCTACAAGATATTTGCAAACAATTTGGCACCAAAACCATTTCTTACCCCCCATATCTACCATGTTCTGAAAAAGTTCACAAAAAAGTGTGCTTCATTTGTAAAAATTAAAACTTTGTTAAAATTATTTTGTTGCCTAACAATTTGCTGTGCATTTGATCCATACTAAAATTCAGTCTTGGTGTGAATAGGGCTCAAGGTGATGTGTTCTTTCTGCTTAAATTCTGATTTATCATTTCACCCCCTTAGGTCCATTTAAACCATGTGATAACCTGTTTGACAGTTGGGTGGTACGGCTTGGCATGTGGCTCATCTCTTTGGTCTCGCTGATGGGAAACAGCCTTCTCCTCCTGACAGTCTTTGCATCCCCTAGCTATCTCTCCCCTGTTAAGTTCATCATCGGCACCATCAGTGGCGCAAACCTGCTTACGGGCTTGTGTACAGGCACCCTGGCACTGGTTGACGCCCGGACATTTGGAGAGTTCGCCCTGCACGGTGCTCAATGGGAAATGGGTGCAGGCTGCCAAGCAACAGGCTTTCTTTCAGTTCTAGCCTCGGAGGGCTCCATACTCTTCCTAACCTTGGCTGCAGTGCAGTGCAGCGTGTCCGTGTCGTGCGCCCGAGCCTACGGAAAGTCGCCCTCTCTGGGAAGTGTGCGAGCTGCCGCAGTAACATGCTTGGCACTTTCGTTGGCAGTTGCCGCTTTGCCGCTAATTGGGGTTGGGGAGTATGGGGCAACCCCACTCTGCATGCCATCACCACTGCCGGACGGAGAACCTACCACTTTGGGATTCATGGTCGCTCTGATAATGATGAACTCCCTGTGTTTCCTGGTGATCACCGGAACTTACATCAAACTCTACTGGGACCTGATGAAGGGCGAGTTTGACAGCATTTGGGATTGTGCCATGATCAAGCACGTGGCCTGGCTCATCTTCACCAACTGCCTGCTCTACTGCCCCGTAGCCTTCCTCACCTTCTCCTCCCTTCTGGGACTCTTTCCCGTGAGCGAGGAGGTTGTCAAATCAGTCGTCCTGGTGCTTCTGCCTCTTCCTGCAAGCATCAATCCCTTGCTCTACCTCCTTTTCAATCCGCACTTCCGAGAAGATGCACGTCTGCTTTTGAGCAGAGCTCACCACCATCATGACCGCAACATGGATTCCTTTGTCTCTGTTGACACGGAGAAAAGCTCGTATGATTCCACCCAAGCCTTGGTGTCCTTTGCCGCTGAAGCAGATGCAGCGTTTGAGAGTTCATCAGCACAAAACTCAGAGACAGTTGCCAGGTTTTCTTGCCCACCCCCAGTGCCTCTCATCCCATGCCAGATTCAGATGAACCCCTCAACAGAGAGGGATAATGTTGCAGAGAACCTGGTGAGGTCAACACCAGGACTCATTGTCAAAGAGCAAGAGCACCTTAGGAGCAGTGGACTGGACACTCATAATGGAACCTCCTTCTCTGGAGTCTACCACTCCACGCATCTCTCAACTCATTTTTAATTCTCCTCTTAAATTCTCCTCTTAAAAAAAAGTTTTTAAGGACCCTTTGAGCACAAGAAGTCATGAGGCCACATATGAACTGACCCCTAAAACCTTCAGAGCGAATGAACAATGAACTGTTTTAATTTGGGACTATATATAACCATACTGTCCCAACTGCTACATGTCATTCTTAAAGTAAAGAAAAAGAACAAAAAAAAAAAAAGGGAAAGAAAGCCTAATCACATCTTGTGGCACAATCTTGTGGGCCCTTAAGTAATTTAAGCAACAATCTTAAAATGTTCAAAAGCAAATCCTCATTTATTTTTTTGTAACTTGTTTGTGTAATTAGGTTTAAATGAATGTTCTGGGTTTAATATCATCTCCATCCATGGTATATTGATTTTCAAAAAAAAAAAAAAAAAAAAAGATTAAATATTTTTTTGACTATTTAAACAAGAAACAAAAAGTCATGCATTATGTACATACAATGGATGTCTATGGGGCAAAGTACTGCACCGGCAGCGTTGCATTTTATTGTTTTGAACATGGGACATTCCTTTAATTAGGAAATATCACAGGGATGTTTGCTGATGTACAAGGAGTTATGCATCTAAATATTTTAATGTGAAAAATGTCTCTACAAAATGTTCAATTCTTCTGTACTCTTATGTACTTTTATGCATTCATTTCCAAGTGTGTATATATCAAAGTATCTTTAATTATTTGCAAGTCATCACTTGCTTACTTGCCCCTAGTGAATAATAAAAAAATAATAATAATAATAATAAAAAATATATATATTTAATGTATGGGACGGTAAATGTACAATGTCAACTAATATTTAGTGTATTGAAAGAAAAAAAAAAAATGCCAAAAAACATATAAGCTAAAACATATTGCCAGAAACATACTCTGCAAGTACACAGAAGGCTTGGTCAACGCTCTGCAAGCTCCAGTTCATGCATTGTGGCAGTAAGAAACCTTGAGGGGTGACAGAGATACCTTCAAGTGTTCATTCCATTAATTCAGGTAGCTGGCTATAGACATGTTAACAACTCATTTTAACTAACTGACTTCTTCAAACTGTTGCTCCACCATGACAGAAGCAAAAATGCACCATAGGAGACATTATCCTAATTCATACCATAATCCACATGACAGACACATATAAAACATAAAAAAAAAAAAAATAAACGTATTAAAACATTTTAAAACATTTTCGTAATAATTTGCTATGCAACACATTTCAGAATTAAACATTGCATTAAATTCAAACTTGCGTAACTAGAAGCATTTGCATTCATGTACTTGCATAGACTATGGCCTTTAACTTTTTATTTTTTGTCAAGTCCACAGGATTAAGGTAGAGCAAAACATGAAATATATTGAACATGTCGATGCTATAAACTGAAGATTAAGAAGAACTATGAGTGTTTTGATTGGGTTGTTATAAAGCTTGGTCGGGACCTTTTACAGATTGTAAAGTAGGCTAGCTATTGTATTGTAAACTATAACTACCTCTGATCTAGCATGCTATACCTTTTTATCCTTATTGATTTCTATTCTTTTTATATTAAATGTATATTCAAATGTAATTTTTATATTGAAATTTTAAGATCTTTGTACAACAGACATTATTCTGGATGTAAATATTTTCATATTTCTGTATACATGTGATAAAGAATGATTTAATAAAGTTATTAGTTTCATAAATGTATGTCTTGAAGACTACTGAGTAATTCAGGAAGATATAAATGTAAAAATATTCAAAGGTACTTCTACATTTTCATCAGGACTGGAAAGTATGTCAGACACTTCATTAATTGTTAAGAGGAATGTTAGAGCAATAGCAGTCAGAACAGAATTTCTGGCAATACCAATACCAATTTAACAAATTGCTATTGGCCGATTTCAATCTATACAGTACTAGCTAGTTTATTTCTGCATTAAATTAATTTCACTGAACATGGATTGGATCCATTTAACATTCAACTGACCACCATTTTATGAGAGGCACAAATTAAGATAAAAGACAACATGACAATCTTCAGAAGTGATTTTTGCTATCGAATATTTAAATTAACAACATTAACTGACATTTGACATATGCTAGAACATATTTCTTTAATAAACTTAACAAATAAAGACAGTGCTGTTGCTATATACATTAAGTATAAATTTTGCTACTTCAGAAAAAGATTGAGTGCTTTTCACCCACTAAAGTGCAGTCTGTTTCTTTTATTGTCCAAGATGTTTGAGCCAGCACTGAACAATGGTTTTCTGTCAGCGCTTGAGCATGGTGCACACCAGAACATCAGATCATTTCAATTGAACATAGATCAGATCTGTTTAACAAACAAGTTTTTGGGCATAGAACATTCCTTCTTAACAACAGAATCATATTTAAACTATTATAGCATAACATAGCATAGGATTTTCTTTGAAAAGCTCTTTTTGGCTATCGGGTTGTCCTCTGGGTGGTGCACCGTGTCTTTTCCACCACTTTTGTCGGCTGTGCTTGCAGCATCATGCTTACTCCTTGCTTTGTATCTTGGGTCTATCAGTGTTGGGATACAATGAAGAGATTCAGAGTCAATTTTAGCTTAACGCTTTGTCACCGCCTCTAAAAGTTTTTTTTTTTTTTTTTTTTTTTTTTTTTTTACACTCCCTGGTCAATTTCAAGGCCCTTGCTCAGTAATCACTTTAGCGCAACAATTGATGGAATCACATCTGATGCAGATCCTCCAGATGCACTCACCTCCATCGTTAGTTGCTCAAATGTGTGAATAATAGGCACTATGTTCTCAATTAAACACCAGCGATGGGCAGTCTATGTCATGGGCAGAACATAACCTACACTAGTCTATTTGAACCAACTTTCAAATAGACCTACTGTTGCACCTTGTTGCAATGTCTTGCTGAAGAATGTTTGGTTGCATAATTTCACTGCATTCTCCTTCAAAATCTGATCGTGCCATTTAAAGAACTTGGTCACCAACCATCCAGATATACCCACAATATGTGGGGCGACCCAGCTGTTTGCCCACTTTTTTAGACAGCATTTCTATGCACACAACAAAACAAACTTTAAGAACATTACTTATGATGAAAATAGAGAATCGCATTAAGAAGAAAAAGCAGCTGCAGCAGCAGCAAATAAACGCCAATTAATTGCCCTAAACAAAAATAGTAAACAAAACGACAGACAAAATTAAAGTTAGTTTAACTCAATAAATAAATCAATGTTTCATCCATACAAATAACAGAAAGAAAGGCATTTGAAATTTCTATGTAATATGTTCATTTCTATTCAGTACAGAAATGCACACCTAGAAGTGGCAGGTGTTTGACTATGAAGCGAGGCAAGATCCAGTTACTGCGTTTTAATCCAGTCTAAAGTCATACAGTACAGGTACGGTTTCATTTTATTTTGAAGTAGATTAGGGGTTAAAGATTTTAAGATGGTTTAGTTTCAATATACACTTTCTTCTGGCCGTGCTGTCAGGGAGCGAAAGTCTAACAACGGATAGCAATAGCACGTTTATTATTATATAACTATACTACAAGTATAATTAACAAACATCTAGTCAACAGTTATTGTGGCTTCTGCTACTCTGACGCACTTTGCTGGCATGTGTTAAATAAGGGACTGTGTGAAAATTTCACACACAGCATAAAAATGTAGCAAGTGTCCATGCATTGATAACAAAAACAGTAATAAGACACTCTAATATTATAAAGCCCCTCACTGGGGTTATTTACCTGCCCCAAATACCCAGCACAGTACCTAGCTATTTCTAAAAACTATCCTAATTGGATTTTACATTCTGACCATTGTAGTAGGCTCTGTATAACTGTAGGTTTTTATTATATATTTTTTTTTTACTTGAAATATCAATTTCTAAATCATAAACCGATACGAAATCAAGCAAAAATGGGCGAATTGCTTTATAGCAGCAACAAATGCACAGCTATCCACTGTCATTAAGACGGTGATGTAATATTTAAGATAGTGAATTCATTTTCAGACATAATTCTGCAACAGGTGCCTAAAAGTTTCACTTAAAACTTTTATGGCAATGTAGCATAGTTACTTCATTGCCATTGTATTTTAAAATAAAACTACCTCTGATCTAGTATGGTATACCTTTTAAAATACTTTCATTCATTAAATAGTACATGTGTATTAAGAAATGAACAATTCAGGGAGATGCAAATGTAGTATAATGTTAAATATATTTTATTACATTCATATCACCAACTGTAAACAAGAAAAAAAAAAAAATACCACAAAGAAATGATTTGTATAATAAACTTAAAATCAGTAATTTGTAAAATATTGGCCTACTACATGCATACTTTCTTGGTGTGCTCTAAATTCTCCTGTGCACTAAGTGCCTCTCTCTTGTGTGCAGTTTTCTTATTTTTATTCTCGGGAGTCTTTTCTTCGGCCTCCACACAACCCTTTAAACACAAGAGAGAAGAGAAACCGTGCAATCAGACTGAAGCAATGAAAGAACATTGGCTCCCCCTAGTGTTGGTGTGTGTGTGTGTGTAATGTCAGTGAATAAAATGTTGGACTTTGCTACAGTTTAAATATATGACAGTCCTGAGAAGCACTAATCTTACCTTGTTCTTCTGAACTGCATGTTCTGCCGTCCATTTCTTTGCCTTCTCTAGATATAGTGGTTTGTTGTATTTAAATTCTGAGGACTGGAAAGTATGTCAAGGAAATGAATTTTCAAGAGGAATGTGTGAACAATATCTATGGAAGCTTGTTTCCGCCACTGAATTAAAAAAAAAAAAAAAAAAAAAAGGTAATTGTGACTTTACACAACAACAAAAATCATAAATTCAAGCTTATCTCTTGCAATTCAGACTTTCTTGCAATTGCAATATTACACATACATATATACATATATATACATATATATAGCAAGTTTATATTATCTCACAATTATATTATATATACACATACATATATATATATATATATATATATATATATATATATATATATATATATAGAAATAAAAAGTTGTAATAACCTTTTTTTATTTAGTGATGGGCTTCCATAAAGAACAGTCAGAAGTGTGAAAGAGACACATTTTTTATTTAGTGATGGGCTTCCATAAAGAACAGTCAGAAGTGTGAAAGAGACACAAAATAAAAACATTGTTTGCACAAATAGCTAATCCTAAACCTAAATTAAGCCACTGCTTCAGCCAGTGATGGACTGTTCAAAGAAACCGATTTCAATTCCAAAAGTTACACACTTAAACTTCAAAAATGGAGGGAACATATCTTAGACTCACTATATCAGCCATGAGTGGGTCGTCAGGGTTCGGTTCGGCCATCAGTAACTGTATGGAGCTGAGCAGTGTTGAAATATTGAGTGCTGGCCTCCAAGCTCCCTTTGAAACAAAATTATATTATCAACATGTGACATCTGACTAGTTTACAATCGCAAAATAAGTTAATATCACTACAATTATCTTACTTCAAAACAAAAGAAAAAATAGTAATGAAAATTATATTTTTCAAAAAGGTAATTAATCCTGTATTTATTGATATAGGATTTGGTTAAATAATTATTTTCAGCTTTTACCTTTGGTGGCAGTTTCAGAGCATCAAGACAAATGCGTCCTGCATTATCGATGTTGGGGTGATAGATGGGCGTCAGGAAACGCATCTTTGGAGGCTCAAATGGATATTCAAACATGAGAGAAGTGTTGAAGGAATAGTTCTAACAAAAATGAAAATTCGCTGTGAACGTACTCACCCTAAGCTTCTCTAAGTTGTTTCATCATCGGAACAAATTTGAAGAAATTTAGCATTACAGACAAATCAAGATATTTAAACTTCAAACCTTTGCTTCTGGCCAACATACGAGTCTATAATCAATAATAACGCTTCCTCCACTGAAAAAGTCCATCTCCTGTTGTCTCTCACATTAAAATCCACCAACATCTTTGTTTAGGATTTGTTTGTTTAACCGGAAGCAACGGTGTGATGTTGAAAAAGTCGTAATGATGAATCTGTTTCTTACAAACTCATCGTTTTTCACTTCACAAAACTAACTGATGGACTGGAGTGATGTTCTTATCAGCTGTTTGGACTCTCATTCTGACGGCACCCATTCACTGCAGTGCATCCATTGGTGAACAAGTGATGTAATGCTACATTTCTCCAAATCGGTTCTGATGAACACACAAACCCATCCACAACTTGTGGCCCTTTTCCACCAAGGCAGTTTGAGTGCTGGTTCAGAGTCAGAGCCTAGCTTCAAATCGGTTCTTTGTCTTTCAACACCCAAAGCACCAGCTCCGAACCAGGAAAAGTGGTTCGTAAGTAGCACCAAAACATTGCTGGTCTAGAATTAAGAACCGCTTGCGTCAGGGGCTGGGGGCGAGTTACCGTGACCAACAAGATACATCCCCAACAAGCCTGTTGTGTTTGGCGCTGCCGCACTAGCATTGCTGGGAAAGATTAGACGAATTCAGTAACTTAAGACCTGGCTCTGTGGTGGCTCTGTAGCCTGTGGAAAGGCAGACCGGTTCTTAGAAGGCTCACCAGAACCAACCCCGAACCGGTGTTCTGTCGATTTGTGCTACCTCCCATTAAAACAGTGGGTAGTACAATTCGACAACGATTTTTTTTTTTCTACGTATTAGATTGTGTTTTATTAAAGTTTACAGCTACCCCAACCCTAAACCTACCGTTACAGTAATCCAGATACATTAAATATTGTTGTTCAGCATGAGAAAATGGACGCAATATTGATGTGTGCAAGCACAGTAAACCCTGGTAGGAAAATCTGACGGGTTAAGATAAAGTGTTAGGACACTGACATTTGATAGCTTTCAGTCACGTGATCAGCTCGAAGACCAGGAGGGAAAAACATACAAAGAACTGCAGCACAAGCCTATCATTTTTCTATCTGTGTCACAGTCGCAAATATTTAGATCACCTCTCAATAGTATAAAACAAAATGGAAGTTTTGCCCATTTGCAATCCATATTAAGCACCCGCTGCAATATTTCAAACATTAAACAGTGCAACAAAACGTTGTAAAAACACTTAAAGTGCCTTAATATATTTAAAACAGTAATATTCTCTATATTAAGGATGTATTGTTTATATAGGCAAGCAGATGAGGTCGGAATATGAACGCAATACGCTTGCGTAATGGTTCAGTGTTTTCCTTCTAATGGTTTTCTATGGGAAACCATTTAACGTGAAACTTTGCACATTACGTTTATATTCTGGCTTCATCTGCTTGCCTGTACAAAAAATATGCATAATCAATAAGGTGTTCACTGAATTTGGCCTTTTAATATCTGCGTTTTAATATTTAATATTCTCACCTCTCAGGTATGTTGATTTCCAGTGTGAACACGCCTCCTTCATAGGGAGTGTTTGCACCTCCAACAATCTCTACATCAAACAGGAGCAATGCAGAAGAGGGGATGCTGTCAGTGTTTAATATTTATTTTGATAGATATAATGTCAGATTGAAGTATGAGGACAGACTGACGGGCCTGTAGTTCGTCCACCCGTCCCTCAGTCTGCCAGCAGGACACTCCTGGAGGAGGTTCAGCGCTGAGAAGCTGCAGCTCCCGCTTCAGACGACTGATTCTCTGCATAACCACGGCCTAAATTAACACCACACAGTTATTAAGCGAACAATATATATATACAATATATAAACACTCATCACATTCACAATAAGTTACACATTAGTAACAGCGCATTTCCCTTCACTAGCAGCCCAACGTTAATCATAAATGTAGACTGTAAACTCAGTTTGGTCAAGATATTTTCTACTAAAACGTTGTCATAATGCAGCGTATTTCATCGACCATTATATCAGGTATTTAGCTTATTATCATCATCACTTACTGGTGTTGTTACAGCCGAGTTTTGCTTGCTGAATGGATAGTAAACAGCGTGCTTTTGATTTTGCCCGCGAAATGTTCATACGTCACTGTGCGACCGACGCGCGGTGCATCCTGGGTATTGTAGTTAATTACGTGTTCATTTGTCATAGTTTGAGAATGGTCTTTTAAGCGGGAGTTGAATCAGACCACACTTAAAAACCATAAAATCTTCTGTATCTGATGGCAATATTATAACCAAAAGATTTAAGTGTTTTCTCAGGGCAAGTGTTTCTTTATTTTTTATTTTTTTAATGCAAGATTTGGTACAGTTGTCATTTATGTTTTTATAGCCTATAGTTCATTAATTACAAAGGTTTATCTTTTTCATTATTGCAGTTTGATAAGCCATTAAAGCCTAAAACAGGTGGACCCGTGGCTCGCGGTTGATGTGAAGTTCGTTAGTATCGTCTAAATCACTTTTTTCGACACTAAAACAAGTGAAATCAAAGCATTGCTCTGTTCTTCCTGACACATGTGAAAGAGTTACTACCAGCAGCCACAGCTGAATACAATCCAGACCTAAAAAAAAAAAGATTGTGAAAACCAAGTGCTGTCAGGTGTCCCACGTGAGGAGGTATCTGATTTAAATCAGTGAAATCTATTGTGATATGTAATTAGGTGAATAAGTTATCGTCACATAATTCCAAACATTTTTCTCGGCTCATCATGCCAAACAGGTTTGCCAACCCTTGCCTAAAACATTTTAGCACAGCACTGATCCTTGAGAGACAAAACAGGCCACAAAACTAAAATAAATTACAGCTACGTAAATTGCGTGTCCAGGAACGCAGTGGAATATTCTGGCTTACTTTCTCAGGTTTAGCTCCAGTATATTATATAAATGCAAAAAAAGATTAATGTATGCCTACCAATAAATATTAATATAAATAAATAAATATAAATATTAATATATTAATATTAATATTAATATTAATATTAATATTAAAAATAATTCATCAAGCTAAAAAAATGTCAGTAAATATTACTATATTAATATTAACATTAATATTAATATTAACATTAATATTAATATTAATAAATAAATATACGTGTGTAAACCAAAGAGTTTTTAGCCAGCTAAAAAAATGTCAGGCGCTCTTCTGTAAACGACCAGCTAGTGGCTCTTGAGAATGCTTTTGTGGCACAGCGTTTTTCCAGCTAAGACGCTTAAGGCTACATCGACACAAAACAAGAGCTTTCCCTAACCGATCTTTTTTTTCCTCGTCTCAATAAATATCTGCGTCCACACGAAACCACAAAACTGACACAAAACGATGTAGTATACATGCAAGACCAGCATGTGGCGCGGTAATTCTGCCACAGAGGTACACCAAAAACAGAGAAGACTTGGACTATGCTCATAAACCTTGTGCGCGGTATACAAACGAACATGGAACAATACATTAATTAATCTGTGTTAATGTTAGTTAATAAAAAGACAATCGTTCAGTGTTTGTTCATGTTTTGTTTTCATGTTTGTTCATGTTTTCACTCACATTTTACTGAATTTCTGTGTTGGATGTGAGAAGTGAAATAATATATATAAAAAAATGTCTCTCTTTTATTCTCTATTCAGACATCTGTGAATCCAGATGACTTCAGTGTTTCCATGTAGACCTCAGGA
Source organism: Cyprinus carpio (assembly GCF_018340385.1). Classification (NCBI taxonomy): domain Eukaryota; kingdom Metazoa; phylum Chordata; class Actinopteri; order Cypriniformes; family Cyprinidae; genus Cyprinus; species Cyprinus carpio. The sequence continues at coordinate 4,010,690 of NC_056594.1, read as the reverse complement.
TGCCATTTGTCTCCAGTGAGCACTTTCATATTAGCTGCTTTGATCACACTGTCTAATCTGAGAGTTGTAACCACTGATCTATAATATAGATATAATATAGATCAGTGGTTGTAACCATAATTCCACCTGCAAGGATAGAAAACAATAATTTCCAATATCAACAATAAAAAAGACATACAAGACAAGAGTGGGGTATCTCTTGGGTATCATTGAATTGTGTGTCTTAATACTTTGAAGCACTGTGTTGCAGTTACTTTAGAAACAACAGTTCCAATTCAGCTCCACCACACTGCATCAGGCTGATTCAGTCCCATTAGAATCTTAAATGGAATTGTACAGATAAGCTTAAAGGGATACTCCACTCCAAAATGAAAATTTTGTCATTAATCACTTACCCCCATGTCATTCCAAACCTGTAGAAGCTTTGTTCATCTTTGGAACACAATTTAAGATATTTTGTATGTAAAGAAAATAAAAATAACGACTTTATTCAACAATTCGTCTCCTCTGTCTCTCCCCACATCACTGTAGCACCATTTTAGAGAATATGAGCTGAACGCAGGCAGCGTACACTCTTCTGCGTCAGCTGCACCACAAGGATATGTTTTCTACGCCTATTTACGCTTTGATTTTGTAGGGTCAAAAATTATCAAAGACTTCTGTTTTCCTGTCCCAAACTATTTTGAGTAACAAAAGGGCCATTTGGCATTCCTGAAGACACAGAATTGCTGATATCGATCAAGGCCTGTAGGCCAACATGTTTATACATCGGGGGTCTGCTAATTGTCACACCTTTTGCACATTGGGTGAAGCTGTAGTCTGCTGATTGGTCAGTTTGAATGTCTCAAATTTGGTTTTCAGTCACATGGTCAAGGAAGGGATAAAAGAAGACTGTAAATGTTGCTCTGTCTCTTTCTCTCTGCTGGCTTTTCTTTGCTGGAGCTCTCTTCTCAGGGCTCTGCCCTCTCTCCCTATTTTTTCTCCCTCTTTCCATCTTCCCCTCTCTCTTTCTCTCTCAGGTAATATTTTACATACATGTTAGGTACAATTAACTATATGTTTTACTATCCTTCATCTATTTTGTAACCAATTCAAGTGTAACCATAACAAAATATTGTTATTAAACCATTTCAATTATTAATTATGTGCTAACTAATCTTGATTCAATATTAACTTTGAAGTGCTACCTATTGCAATACAATATAGTCACTTAATAGCAACGCTCTCCCACATATTTAGCTATTGTAACTGCGCTTATTTCCTTCGTTGGTATAAGTGGCAGTGGGTTGTAACAGACTAGAAATGTACAGTTTTATACCATCGTGCTGATAACATTTCTTTAGTCCTTCGGCAATTCTACAGCCTGAACCACTGAAGGGAAACCACCCTTACAGATGGTGCCGAAACCCGGGATCCCTTGCAGTGAGTTTTCTGAGATTTACTTTGGTTGGTCATCAGAATGAGGATTTTTTCATAGTTGATCTTATGAATGGATTAAAGCTGGCCTTCTGATTGAGGACTTGGTAAGTATGTTTTCATTCTCCATTTTGCATGGTATAGTAATTAGAAGGTTGAAAGTAGCTTCAGTAGTCCCATTACTGTACAATCCAACACCATTCAGATTATCTCCTCAGGGATGGAAGGGAAAACTTATAAAGAAAGTGACGCATATTGCTTTATGGAGCAAAAAACTTGAGCCTACCTTGTGCAAACTTAAGAAAGAATATATTGATACTAGATGTTCTGATGATGAAATGTTCAAATGGTGGGACATAATTGGTAAACATCAAAAGAAATCAAAACATGGTGAAATAATTGAGGCTTTAAACTTCATAAGCTGTACTCGGCTACGTGATTTGATGAAACATCTATCTTCAAGTATAGATGCTAATTGTAAAGAGCTGCATTCTAAAAAATCCAGAAATACAAAAGTCAGAGGCAATGATTCAGAATCTTCAATCACAGCTAGATAAATTACTAGCTGAACAGTTAGCTCTAAGTGAAAAATTTAAAAAATCACAAGGGCACCATTGCAGATCTTAAGGCTAAGCTAAATGAACAAGAGTTCATGTCTCCCAAAACACTCAACAGTCATGGGGCTAAAAAGCATGTTCACTTCTTGGAAGAGGTGACTTCCTGTGATAATTCTAGAACTTTTAGTTCAGAGGAAGCATGTGCCACTGCTCAAAAAAGTGTGCCGATTTCAGTTCTTAAGGTGAGGCAGCACCGTAATAGTGCAGAGTAGTGGACCAGAACGCATGGTGTAAAGAAAGCATTAGAGAGTCATGAAAATCCTCAAACTTCAGGAGAACACAGCAAACAACCCTCTGGCAAAGATAGCAGGTTTTGTAATTCCTGTCACAAAATAGGCCATACAGAGGAAAAATGCTGGTCACTGGGTAGGGGTAGACCTCCACCTTATTTTCAGAAAGATAGGAAACCACTTTCTAAAGGCAGAAATCAATGCTCATTTGCAGGTAAAACTCTTAGTGAGTTGACTGCATTGTTCATGCAAGGCCTCCAGCTACTGACTTCACTTGCTAGTGGGTTAGCAGCTTAATAGCAGATAGTAAAATATGTAAATATCTAAATGTCAATTATCCTGTTTGTATTTTCAAATTTGTAATTGTGCTAAACACATTGTGTGCATAAAGCACATTATAGTTGTTTGTATAACTACATGTGTACAAAGACTAGTTGAGTTTATTCTTTTAAAATACATGACTGCTTCACTGTAAGTGTGTGAAACACTTAGGTTTAAGGTTGTAGATGCTATGCATCTAGACCATGTGTCTTGTTTGAAATTGGAATAACTGTAATACTGGAATTGTATAGCAATTTCAAGTTGAATGTGTGTCTATGCTGAGTTTGTTTGTCTCCTGAGTGGTACACTCTGCTATTTTACATATAGCTGCAGTTAAGCCATGTACAGGAGCCTAGAATTGCCATGGGGCCACAGTGTGATTCACAATTGTCTTAACAATGAAAATGCCTTCCTCACGACAGCATCCAATACCTCTGAACTTTGCATTTCATCATGCCCCTTAACAAAAACCATTGGTATGGAAGCATTTTGAGCCAGATAACACCTCATACTCACATTCTCAGGCTGGCTCCCTGTTACTACAGGACTAAATTTGCATCACAATTGTAAAACTTCCTTGTCTTTGTTTGGAGCATGATTACACTTACACATAGCCACAGCTAAATACAGACACACAGATAACACCATTTGATCTTCACACAGAGGATCAAATCTGTCTGATACTGCCTCAAAAATGTATGCAAAAAATGTTTTTAAGTCTATACATTCAGACTGTATTATAATTGTAGATTTCATCCCATTATCATTTGTTTTGTTTTCTTTGGGTTTACCTAATCACTTAGTTTGTTCCTCAAGTTTGAGATGTAAATTAGTATTTCTCATTCTTCCCTAAGTACAAACATTTTCATTGATATGTCATGTAATTAATTTGATTTCTGTTTCTTTGTATGTTGTTCATTTCAGTTGCAACAATGATTGTTTTTGAACATTTTAATTTCTGTATTTGGTCACACTGAATATTTGCTGATACTCTTACTGATGAAGGGGGTGTTAACAACAAAAAACAATCAACACCTACGTGCACTTTCGTTATTAATTATTTTTATGTTTCCAAAAAAACAGTTTAAGAGCTTTTAAGATCATCTTTTGTTCTCACCTTGACCATCTTTTTAAGTACATCAATTTAAGGGCCTTTTGCCAGAGACAAATTCAATCTGACCACATCAAATGTCTGACCAATGCTAAATGCCATGTTATTTTTGCTGTTTGTTGTGCCATATGTTCTTCTTAAATCACATGATCCCTGCTGCATAAGTTCACATCCCGTGTCCTGCTTCAGAAAGAGGAACACTGGGGTTCTACCCCACTTCAGTGCCTGCTCTTGTGGAGGTGTGAAGTATTCGATGGACGATTTGCATATCTATGAAGGATGCAACACCATCTGATGAAGATCTCTCACACAGGGCTGAAAGGAGAACAAAGACTGACCAGCTGCAACTGCAACACGTCTGGACCAGAAGTCTGAAGATGACATCTGCACACAACAGAAATCATATTTCTATGGACTGTGTCACCTTTTGCCTCTTTAGGTGTGGCCAACGGTGCCAAGGGGGGAACTGTAGGGTCAAAAATTATCAAAGACTTCTGTTTTCCTGTCCCAAACTATTTTGAGTAACAAAAGGGCCATTTGGCATTCCTGAAGACACAGAATTGCTGATATCGATCAAGGCCTGTAGGCCAACATGTTTATACATCGGGGGTCTGCTAATTGTCACACCTTTTGCACAGTGGGTGAAGCTGTAGTCTGCTGATTGGTCAGTTTGAATGTCTCACATTTGGGTTTCAGTCACATGGTCAAGGAAGGGATAAAAGAAGACTGTAAATGTTGCTCTGTCTCTTTCTCTCTGCTGGCTTTTCTTTGCTGGAGCTCTCTTCTCAGGGCTCTGCCCTCTCTCCCTCTTTTTTCTCCCTTTTTCCATCTTCCCCTCTCTCTTTCTCTCTCAGGTAATATTTTACATACATGTTAGGTACAATTAACTATATGTTTTTTACTATCCTTCATCTATTTTTGTAACCAATTCAAGTGTAACCATAACAAAATATTGTTATTAAACCATTTCAATTATTAATTATGTGTTAACTAATCTTGATTCAATATTAACTTTGAAGTGCTACCTATTGCAATACAATATAGTCACTTAATAGCACGCGCTCTCCCACATATTTAGCTATTGTAACTGCGCTTATTTCCTTCGTTGGTATAAGTGGCAGTGGGTTGTAACAGACTAGAAATGTACAGTTTTTTTACCATCGTGCTGATAACATTTCTTTAGTCCTTCGGCAATTCTACAGCCTGAACCACTGAAGGGAAACCACCCTTACAGATGGTGCCGAAACCCGGGATCCCTTGCAGTGAGTTTTCTGAGATTTACTTTGGTTGGTCATCAGAATGAGGATTTTTTTCATAGTTGATCTTATGAATGGATTAAAACTGGCCTTCTGATTGCAGACTTGGTAAGTATGTTTTCATTCTCCATTTTGCATGATATAGTAATTAGAAGGTTGAAAGTAGCTTCAGTAGTCCCATTACTGTACAATCCAACACCATTCAGATTATCTCCTCAGGGATGGAAGGGAAAACTTATAAAGAAAGTGACGCATTGTTTGCTTTATGGAGCAAAAAACTTGAGCCTACCTTGTGCAAACTCAAGAAAGAATATATTGATACTAGATGTTCAGATGATGAAATGTTCAAATGGTGGGACATAATTGGTAAACATCAAAAGAAATCAAAAACATGGTGAAATAATTGAGGCTTTAAACCTTCATAAGCTGTACTCGGCTACATGATTTGATGAAACATCTATCTTAAAGTATAGATGCTAATTGTAAAGAGCTGCATTCTAAAAAATCCAGAAATACAAAAGTCAGAGGCAATGATTCAGAATCTTCAATCACAGCTAGATAAATTACTAGCTGAACAGTTAGCTCTAAGTGAAAAATTTAAAAATCACAAGGGCACCATTGCAGATCTTAAGGCTAAGCTAAATGAACAAGAGTTCATGTCTCCCAAAACACTCAACAGTGATGGGGCTAAAAAAAGCATGTTCACTTCTTGGAAGAGGTGACTTCCTGTGATAATTCTAGAACTTTTAGTTCAGAGGAAGCATGTGCCACTGCTCAAAAAAAGTGTGCCGATTTCAGTTCTTAAGGTGATGCGGCACCGTAATAGTGCAGAGTAGTGGACCAGAACGCATGGTGTAAAGAAAGCATTAGAGAGTCATGAAAATCCTCAAACATCAGGTGAATAAAGCAAACAACCCTGTGGCAAAAATAGCAGGTTTTGTAGTTCCTGTCTCAAAATAGGCCATACAGAGGAAAAATGCTGGTCACTGGGTAGGGGTAGACCTCCACCTTATTTTCAGAAAGATAGGAAACCACTTTCTAAAGGCAGAACATCAATGCTCATTTGCAGGTAAAAACTCTTAGTGAGTTGACTGCATTGTTCATGCAAGGCCTCCAGCTACTGACTTCACTTGCTAGTGGGTTAGCAGCTTAATAGCAGATAGTTTAATATGTAAACATCTAAATGTCAATTATCCTGTTTGTATTTTCAAATTTGTAATTGTGCTAACACATTGTGTGCATAAAGCACATTATAGTTGTTTGTATAACTACATGTGTACAAAGACTAGTTGAGTTTATTCTTTTAAAATACATGACTGCTTCACTGTAAGTGTGTGAAACACGTAGGTTTAAGGTTGTAGATGCTATGCATTTAGACCATGTGTCCTTGTTTGAAATTGGAATAACTGTAATACTGGAATTGTATAGCAATTTCAAGTTGAATGTGTGTCTATGCTGAGTTTGTTTGTCTCCTGAGTGGTACACTCTGCTATTTTACATATAGCTGCAGTTAAGCCATGTACAGGAGCCTAGAATTGCCATGGGGCCACAGTGTGATTCACAATTGTCTTAACAATGAAAATGCCTTTCCTCACGACAGCATCCAATACCTCTGAACTTTGCATTTCATCATGCCCCTTAACAAAAAACCATTGGTATGGAAGCATTTTGAGCCAGATAAAACCTCATACTCACATTCTCAGGCTGGCTCCCCTGTTTACTACAGGACTAAATTTGCATCACAATTGTAAAACTTCCTTGTCTTTGTTTGGAGCATGATTACACTTACACATAACCACAGCTAAATACAGACACACAGATAACACCATTTGATCTTCACACATATGATCAAATCTGTCTGATACTGCCTCAAAAATGTATGCAAAAAAATGTTTTTAAGTCTATACATTCAGACTGTATTATAATTGTAGATTTCATCCCATTATCATTTGTTTTGTTTTCTTTGGTTTTACCTAATCACTTAGTTTGTTCCTCAAGTTTGAGATGTAAATTAGTATTTCTCATTCTTCCCCTAAGTACAAACATTTTCATTGATATGTCATGTAATTAATTTGATTTCTGTTTCTTTGTATGTTGTTCATTTCAGTTGCAACAATGATTGTTTTTGAACATTTTAATTTCTGTATTTGGTCACACTGAATATTTGCTGATACTCTTACTGATGAAGGGGGTGTTAACAATAGTTATTATTTTTTATTATTATTATTATTATTATTAATTATTTTTATGTTTCCAAAAACAGTTTAAGAGCTTTTAAGATCATCTTTTGTTCTCACCTTGACCATCTTTTTAAGTACATCAATTTAAGGGCCTTTTGCCAGAGACAAATTCAATCTGACCACATCAAAATGTCTGCCCAATGCTAAATGCCATGTTATTTTTGCTGTTTGTTGTGCCATATGTTCTTTTTAAATCACATGATCCCTGCTGCATAAGTTCACATCCCGTGTCCTGCTTCAGAAAGAGGAACACTGGGGTTCTACCCCACTTCAGTGCCTGCTCTTGTGGAGGTGTGAAGTATTCGATGGACGATTTGCATATCTATGAAGGATGCAACACCATCTGATGAAGATCTCTCACACAGGGCTGAAAGGAGAACAAAGACTGACCAGCTGCAACTGCAACAAGTCTGGACCAGAAGTCTGAAGATGACATCTGCACACAACAGAAATCATATTTCTATGGACTGTGTCACCTTTTGCCTCTTTAGGTGTGGCCAACGGTGCCAAGGGGGGAACTGTAGGGTCAAAAATTATCAAAGACTTCTGTTTTCCTGTCCCCAAACTATTTTGAGTAACAAAAGGGCCATTTGGCATTCCTGAAGACACAGAATTGCTGATATCGATCAAGGCCTGTAGGCCAACATGTTTATACATCGGGGGTCTGCTAATTGTCACACCTTTTGCACAGTGGGTGAAGCTGTAGTCTGCTGATTGGTCAGTTTGAATGTCTCACATTTGGGTTTCAGTCACATGGTCAAGGAAGGGATAAAAGAAGACTGTAAATGTTGCTCTGTCTCTTTCTCTCTGCTGGCTTTTCTTTGCTGGAGCTCTCTTCTCAGGGCTCTTCTCTCTCTCTCCCTATTTTTTCTCCCTCTTTCCATCTTCCCCTCTCTCTTTCTCTCTCAGGTAATATTTTACATACATGTTAGGTACAATTAACTATATGTTTTACAATCCTTCATCTGTTTTGTAACCAATTCAAGTGTAACCATAACAAAATATTGTTATTAAACCATTTCAATTATTAATTATGTGCTAACTAATCTTGATTCAATATTAACTTTGAAGTGCTACCTATTGCAATACAATATAGTCACTTAATAGCAACGCTCTCCCACATATTTAGCTATTGTAACTGCGCTTATTTCCGTCGTTGGTATAATTCTAAAAAAATCAAAAAAAAATAAAAACAATAAGATAAAAAACAAAAACAAAGAAATACAATTATATACTTTATATTATATTTTGCTATAAAAAGCAATAATAAAGTATTACAATATGCTGCAGCAGCCATCCGCTGAGAGAGAAATGAATCTGTGACTTGTTTCAATGCAAATTCAGAAGGTTTTATTCACAATATTGAAAAGAACAACAAGGTGTAAAATGATGACCATGAGTATGATGTCTGAGTAGTGTATGTAATCAGTTAAAGAAAGTCAACATCAATCCAACAGTCTACTTAAAGTCTTCAGTAAGTCATATGAGAGCCCTCATAAGTCAGTTTGTCAGTCGGTTTTAAGGGTCCTCTGCTTCAAGAAGAAGGCAAATCTTAGTGATGGGTCAGCCAAGCAGGTGCTCCTGGTCTTGATCTTGATGTGTCAGTCCTATTCATTATTGACAAGGGACAGTGGAGGGAATGTGGCCAGGACACCAGGGTTACACCCCTACTCTTTACGAGAAGTGCCATGGGATTTTTAATGACCATAGAGAGTCAGAACCTCAGTTTAACATCTCATCCGAAGGATGGTGCTTTTAAAGGTATAGTGTCCCCATCACTACACTGGGGCACTAGGACCCACACAGACCACAGGGTGAGCACCCTCGCTTGTCTCGCTTACACCTATTCCAGCAGCAACCTAGTTTTTCCAGGAGGTCTCCCATCCAGGAAATGACCAGGCTCAACCCTGCTTAGCTTCAGTGAGCAACCAGTCTTGGGCTGCAGGGTGATATGGCTGAGGCTGTTTTTTGTCATCAGTTTTTTCCTTTACTTGCTGAGGTCGATCAGTCGCAGGATCCAAGCCATCCCTTTTTTCAGTCGCACCCAAGAAGAGTAGTGTTTAAAGAATGACAAAATCTCATACTATTGATGAACTTGTAAAGTACTTCTGTTTCAAAACAATACATTACACCTACATCAGTAGGATCCACTCGCCACTCCTCATGTGGTCGTACCAGAAATGGAGGACCAGAAATAAATATCTGGTTTTTCAAGAATGAATCCACCCTTAAACTTCTGGATGTTAGGTCAGATGGATTATTGGATAAATTCACATGCACAAAGTCTCATTTCCAATGTACATAAGCACAGACGTCCTGTCTGTCCAAAACAAAATAATCCTGGAATTGCATCAAACATCAAACTTCAAACACCTTCAGACCTCAAAGTTCTCAAATTCATGGAGTTCATCAAACCAACTTGTCCATTGCTGTTGGAATGGTGCTGTTCCATCAAATTCTTTCTCTACACAAAAAAAGAAAGGAAAAAAAAGAAGAAGAAGTCCATCCTATACTTTATGGTCACCTTGGACTTAAAGACGTCAGACTCAGCGCACCACAGCACCCCCGATGCCATTTCCAAAATTAAGCTGTCATGTTGCAAGTCTTAATTCTTTACTTTCTAGTTTCAGTCTGCCTTAGATATGGCATTCAACACAGTGTGGCTGTTATCCATTCCGTTAAATGGAATCCACCTCTGGTGCAAATTTCAGTGAGCCTTTGGTACAACTACACAGCATCTGAAGCTGCAGGAACATATACAAGACAATCATCTACACAGAAGTTATTGTAGACAATGTCTGCAGTATTGGCATCTTATAGATCCTTATGGTCTTCTGAACACTTTCTCAATGCGTAACTAGAGCAACTTGGAGACGTTGCTCTGAACAAATGAACCAACATTCTGTACTCTTCCAGGCTGCCATCAATGTTTCCTCCTACCCGCCAAAGAAACCTCAATAGATCACAATCATCAAGATGCACCTTGACTTGTTGAAACTTTTATTCTAAGTCAGCCATTATGGCCATATATTCCATTCTGAATTGTACCAGAACATTCCTCAGAGGACTAGTTAAATCTGGACCTAGCAGAAGATGTTCATTCAATGATGTTCCCTAGTACAATGCTCCACAATCAAACACATCTCTGTTTTTTTGTTTTAGGGGATGATACACCCTGTGGTTAGGTATATACCATAAACGTCCAACGAGTCTTTCCAGTTCTGCTGTGGGAACCTTTTCAGCATGGTCTTTTGAGATGATATTTTCCATAAAGGTGGTATAATCAGCTTGAAAAGAAACTTTCTTCAGAGATTTAGAGTGCATTGTTCCACAATTGCTCTATGCCTTGGCATGCCTACCTTTTCATTTCTAAGTGGAAGACCAATGTGATAATGCCCATCGATAAGTTTTGCAGAATGTGACACAAATTCCATGAATTGGTGATCTTCCTTTGACATTCCTAGTTGTTCCTCTTGAACACATTCAGGAAAGTCAGCCTTGAACTGTTGCTCCCACATCTTCAGTTTCATAACCGTGATCCTATTAACAGTCATGTGAGGATGGTCTTCAACAACATCCTTATCGTTATGGGCTAAATTATTCAAAAAAAAAAAACCAAAACAAATCCAATTCCTCTAGCACATTAGCTCAAATCAACTGTTCTACACCAGCATCAATTGACAGCAAACATACATGGCTTAAATGAGGCCAACAAGCAAGATCAAAACAAATCCCCTTCTTCTTCAAGAAACTTCTTTGAGTTTCTACCTCCACTAAACATCTTGAATGTTTCCAATATCAGAAAATATAGGCTTGGTCATTGCATCATTCCTTTAAATCATATAACACTATTCTCCATATTTCTCTGAGCTTATGAGGACGATTCGAAAGAATGGCTTGCATATTAGTGGCAAGATTCATCGCGATCTCACAACGTTCTGTTAATCAATTAAACTCTCTACACTGCACAATCAACCTCTTATTTACATCTACATGTTGCTATAATGAGAGTATTCGAAAGCTTGCAGAACTCAGCAATTGACAAAAACTTGGCGTTATTTGCCGCTCTCCAGAACACAAATACACAATGGAGCATTTGCCAAATATGTTTCGCCAATATCAGATGGGGCCCCCTTATTCCCCGGGGCCCTAAGCGACCGCTTTCCTCGCTTATTGATTAAGTCTGCCCCTGCCTATAGGTGCATTCATGGCAAATCGTAATTACAGTAATTACAAGATTCCAACACGTAAAAAACATTCACGTCCTCGTAACTCATTATTACAACTTGTATGCTGGGAGTTTTCTGAGAGCTACATTTTGTACCATGTGACCGCTGTACCTCACGCAGAACCAGAGAAAAATGTAGATAAGCAGTTATTTTGTAATATTTGTTTTAAAACTTGTGTAACTGACTTTTGCCAATGTAGACTAATGTCTTCATACAAAGATAATGTGAACAAACAAAAGACAAAAAGTCTTTTATTGATTTTTCCAAACATTTCTGCTGTATGTACATAAACTGACAGTCATCACTGATAAGCTACTACTAAATATTGTAGAAACTTAATTTTCTGTAAAGTTGCTTTGCAATGATTTGTATCGTAAAAAGCGCTATACAAATAAACTTGAATTGAATTGAACTGAATTGAATTGAATTGAAGATGCAGCACATGCTATAGAAACGGATAGGAGGAACAGCACCGAGTTGAAAGTCACTTGTCATCTCGAAATTATGGTAATTACATGCCATAATGCAGCATAAACCCAAATGACGTACAAAACCGCAAATTACACTTTCAAAATAGACATAAGACATAAGCTGAGCTGAGTGCCAGTTTAATTTATTTAGGCTACAGGCTCATGCCTCACTCTCATCGGAATCCATTTTCTGCATAGGAAGAAAATAAATAAATAAATAAATAATAATAATAAAATTTGCCACAGTTTAAAGTATATATATATATATATATATATATATATATATATATATATATATATATATATATATATATAATTCACCACATCAAAATTATCTAGCAGTGAGATTACCCTACTGACAAAACCAGAGTAATTAGTTTCACCATTATCTTTTTAACATTAGTTTAATTTCTTTTCCTCTTTTTTTGTTTTTTTTTTTTAAATGTAATTAATTCATACACATAACAATAAAAAAATCCAAAATGGAATACTATTTATTTATTTTTAATCTCAGAGCTTTTAGCCTGCAGTATTTTGTCAATTTGCCACTTTTAAAGTTTTACCACTGTGCTTCTTTCACACACATTCAATCTTTCTGGACTTTCGGAAAATCGGAAAGCAGACTGTCTTAACCCAAACACGGGACCGATCTCTTCCTTACAGCGTTTGAGCGTTTTGTGCACACAGCCACTGTAGATCCTCTCTCTTTCGATTTCATTTCCCGGAAGGATTCTTAATATTGCAGCGATTCGCAAAAGAAAGACAAACTCTGCTGTGCAAGACTACGACTTTACGCGACACCAAATGCTATAGTTGGTGTATATATCGATCAGCTATTGACACAGTAATCAGGTATTAATATTGTAGCGAATATTTAGTAGAGTTTGTCAAGTCTTGAAAGCTACAGAACATGAGTGACGCCTCCTCGCCGCCACCATTGATAAAGGTAAGATCCATGATAAACACAGCACTCACTCACCGCCAGATAAGAGTACAGAGTACAGACAAGAGTGCTTTTATTAATGCCCACAAGAAAGGAAAGTGCTTTAAATACATGAAAAACACATCAAACTGTTCACTTAAGCAAATATTATATTAGACTTCTTTTTTTCTTTTTTGTTGTTATTTTGTAAACTTTCTCAAATGTCATAATAAAAAAGTCAAATGTTAGAGTAGATTTTTGATGAAAAATTTACTTTATTAAACATTTTTGGCAACACTGCAAAACTGAAAATAAAAACTGTTGTGTCTCAAATTTACTTTCACTTTTGCTGTGTGTGTTGCGATCTCAGTTTGTGTTCAAGAGTCGATTGTCAAGTTTCTGTATTTTCTGATTCAGTATAAATGCATTATTAGAGATCACTGAAAACATGGATTTTGAGAGGGAAGGAATTTTCTTAGATTTTTATTTAAGTAAATATTTCTTTCTGCTTTCCCTTCCAAGCTTCAACAGAGCTGTAATGGGAACAAACCCCCAGTTTACTCTCCGATTATGCACGACCCTCATAATGAACCTCCATACGGGTATGAGACAGTGCCTGATGAACTCTGCAAGCTACCTGGAAGACTACGTATGTTGCCACATAAAATTATTTACATGAATAGCATTAAAGGACAAATGTACTCGACCTCTTCATATATTTATGTATAAGTCTTCTTATAGTCCAAAGCCATACAAAGTTTGGTGAAAGGAATAGACAGAAATTATTCAGTCAAAACCTACTGTCAAATTACATTCAAACTTGCAAATATTGTGCCTGCATAACATCACATCAGTTTTGAATGCGTGCAAATGCACATTAGAAAGGGATGATTTTCACCAAATTATGACCTAAATCTTGGTCTGTTCCTCCCCAAAGGGCTTTATATGACATGAAATATAGTAAGTCAAGCATTTATGTGCCTGTATGGTGTTTTTATGCCTTTTATGGAGATTTAGAGCCACTAGACACACTGTCTACGTCCATTGCAGCCTCATCATTCTCCAAAATTCTCATAAAATTACCATAAAATGAAGAAATTCATACAGATTTTGAAAGACATATGGTGAGTAACTGCTGCCAGTGTTTTCAACGCTGTATTATATGCTTGTAATGTAGGGATCAATCCATCTTTGTGGGATAAGGAGGACGTGAATCTCTGGCTGCGCTGGGCTCAGAGGGAATATTCTCTGCGACGTGCGGACCACCAAAAATTTGAGATGAACGGAAAGGCACTTTGTCTTCTCACCAAAGAGGACTTCCGTCTTCGCTGTCCCAGCTCTGGTGTGTGATAATGAAATGATTAAGTTACATCTATCCGGTTCGTACATACCTTTCATAATAATTTTGGTAACTGCTGTGACAGGTGATGTTCTGTATGAACTCCTTCAACATGTGAAGCAGCAGAGGAGATCCAGCTCCAACACACAGTCTCAACAGATGCCCGTCTCACACGGGACAACAGGTGATATGTTCTTCAGTGTTCAGCTTAGGTCTTAAAAGCAATCAAATTCATCCATTTTAAACAGTCATGCTTGTATTTTTTGACCACTTGCATATTTTTATACAATTATTTGGTAACACTTTAAAATAAGGTTCCATTAGTTCATGTTAGTTATTAACATTATTTAATTATCTAACATGAACAAACAATGAATAATTCATTTATTACAGTACTTATTCATCTTTGTTAATGTTAGTTAATGAAAATGCAGTCGTTCTTGTTAATTCACGGTGCATTAACTAATGTTAACAAGCACAACTTTTGATTTTAATAATGCGTTATCAGATGTTGAAATTAACATGAACTGAGATTAATAAATGCTGTAGAAGTATTGCTTATGCTTAGTTCATGTTAACTAAAGTAGTTAACTAATGTTTACTAATGAACCTTATTGTAAAGTGTTACCTAATTATTTGTTTGGTTATTAAGGTTTCATTTCACTGAATTTTAGAACATTTTTAAGTAACAAGCCAAGAGGACTCTTCCTGATTCAGGTTTTTCTTGTGCAATTCTCCATTATGGGCATTTTGATAAATATCTGACTTCCTATTTGAACAAGTGCCAGAGAATAAATGACATGGCTTGCCAAAGCTTGTAGCAAACACACCGTTGAAGGAATTGAGCCACTGTTTTTACTCCAGTCCTTGAAAAGGGAAACATTTGGCATATCATACTTACTTACCATTTTATATCAGTATTTTATAGTCCTTTATAATTTGATTCTGAGGGGAAACACACTGATCTGCTTCATTTGTGTAACATGGTGATAACACCCATTTCTTTATGCAGGAGGGAATTTCCTGGTTGTAGCGCAACTAGAGCCATTGCCAATAGCTGTGGCTAAACTTAGACCTACTGTACCTCCATTCAAACAATACTGTACAATGCATTTCATTCATATTTGCCATTTTTCAAGACTTGACTCTATATGAATAAAATGTTCAGTCGTTTTGCAGTTACAGCTGTAAATAGCATTTGATCATTGGTCTTGCAGGTCCTAATGTTCCCTCTAACAGAAGTGTTCCTGTTTGTCCCGCGAATCCAAATTCCTGGGTGTTAACATCTAGATGCAACACAGATCAGAGCCAGGAGAGGAAACCTTTGTCTGCTGACCCTGAGCATTCACATGGCATGCACAGAGGTCAGCGCTTAAACCTCAAAAAGTCATGAAATCAAAGCCCTGGGGTCCCATTTATAAAACTCTCCGTAGATTTCATCAATCTGTATGTACATAAGTGTGTACATATGCACAAAAGCTAGATTTTGTACGTGCATCTCCTCCATGAAATCACCATATATGGAACTTACAATGCCTAGTTTTACTATGCATAACCCCATCTGCATATCATTTCCATGCATATTCCCATCCACGTGACACCATATTTAACACTGTTAAAGTTATGAGATACTGAGTATAAATGCCATTTGTGCCATACACAATTTTTATAATAATAATAATATTTTATATTCTTGTAGAATAATATTCTTGTTATGTTTTAGCATAAATACATCAAAATCCATAAAAACAAAACTGTTTACAATAGTTCTCAGATAAATATTTTAGAATAGAGTTGATCTCATTCTTTTCCACTGGCCAAATAGTATTTCAATTGTTTTAAACAATTCAAATCAAATGTAATTTATGCACTAAATTTTAAATTATGCACAACCTCTTTTAGTTATTTTTAGTGTATATTTATTGCATTGTAAACAGAATGGTCTGACTCAGCACATCACTGACAAAGTAGCCTATTTTAAAAAGAAAACAAGCAAATTACCATTTTCTTCAAGTTGAATCCTTCAAATATAGTGGTATTTTTAATAATGTTGTGGAGATGCCTTCAAACGGCATCAACACCTCCGTGCAGCTGTGCTTGTACAGTAAGATATTATCACTGGAACTATTCAAACCAGACAATGTACAGACCGTGCATACGCATGGTCTAGAGTGTCGGTACTTTGCGTACATATTTACGCCAAGTTTATTTTTTATAAATCCCGATTTGTGTGTGGAAAATTGCGTACGCATTTTCTATGCCCATTTTTTGCTTACGCAACGTTTATAAATGAGACCCCTGGGGATAGATCTCATTTTATTATATTAAGTTCACCCAAAAATAATAACATGCTGAAAATGTACTCACCCTCAGGCCTGAGATTGTTTATCTTCAGAACAGATTTGGAGAAATGTAGCATTGCATCACTTGCTCACCAATGGATGCTCTGCAGTGAATGGGTGCCGTCAGAATGAGAGTATTAACAGCTGATAAAAACATCACAATAATCCACAAGTTAATGACTTGAGAAGTGAAAAGCTGCATGTTTGTAAGAAACAGATCTATGAAAATGTTTTAACCTCAAACCATCGCTTTAGGTTAAGATGTTTTAATATGTCTGAATCAGGAGAGAAATATACACAGATAAAACATGGTTTTCAAGTGAAAACAGTCCAAAACTCTTCTAAACTCTTCTATGTCAGTGGATGGATATTCTGGTTATACTGATAGTTATTCAGGTTATTCTGACGGCACCCATTCACTGCAATGGATCTGTTGGTGAGCAAGTGATGTAATGCTACATAAAAATATTTTCTGGTGAACTCATCTTCATCTTGGATGGCCTGAGAATTAGTAAATTTCCAGCAAAATTGTTTGGGTGAACTATTCAAGATTAGATGCCGATATGATATTTCTGAGAATGCTTATTTTGTAAGTCTTTACAAGTTCATCTTTGAACTGCAATGGGTTTTAATGGGTTTTTACAGTATTTAATAAAAATGTTAAATATTATATTTTCGAGCCCCACACATGAAATGTACAAGATTTTATAGACAAGAAATAATTTAAGTTTTTGATCCCATGATTTAATTAATTCCCTAATTTTAGTTAAACCATGGGTTTTAGTTTAACTTATAATTTAAATTAAAACAAGGGAACAAATTAGTAAAATATGGTCACAATTTACCTAAAATGAGGGGATGAATGGACACAAAGTCGTGGGAGCAAATTTGTGGCCACAATATGTATGATCTTTCTTCAGCATGTCATTTTTTTTTAAAAGAATGTTAAAAGTGTCCAATTTAACATTAAAACTCGTTGGAAGTGTACTGAGGCTTCTAGTGGGTCCCAGCTCTCTGACTGAAAACCACTGATACAGGATATGGATGAGTTTTAGTACTAAAGTAAAAATTCACTTTGACCCTTGAGATTCTATAGCTCTCCTTTTGTTTGTATTTTGTAGAGCTTTCTCATCATTCTCCTGAGGAAAAAAATCAACAGATGTCTCCAGACAAAACCAGACCGCCTTTAAATATTTACTCTAGAGATGAGCCTATCAACCTGTCCAATAAACCTACAGGACCTGCAAACACCACACAGACCTCTGAGGCTAATGGAAAGATTGCAGGTGCTCATGCATTTTGTATCAGACATGGAAAACTGGTAACAAAATAATATATGATACCAGCCATTGGTAATGGAGAAAAAAATAAATACTGGTCTTTTCTTTAGTGTTGAGCAGTAACTAGTTATATGTAACAGTGTTACGTAATTTAACTACAAAATAAATGTACATTAACTGCAATCAGTAACAGTTACTGAGAAAAATGTGAAATTAAATTATGAAAAGTTTTTGATGTGCACAATGCCTCTTGCCATTTAAAGGCCGTTTAGTAAAGTGATGCTATTCTGATGCATTTGATTGGTTCTTTTGTTTGAATTTGCAGCACACCACTTCTGCCAAGTACATCAGTCCACATTGCAAGTGAAAGCCTTAGGCCACAACCTGTCTGAGAGTTGATTAACTGATTAACAGTTAAAAACATTTGTTAGAAATTTAGAAAAATAAACAAAAATGCAATCAAATATAATCGGTTACATCACTTTAAGTCATTAAAATAGTTACACTATTTATTGCATTTTAAATAGGGTAATCTGTATCCTATTACATTTAAAAAGTAACCTTCCCAACACTGCTTTTCATTAGACTGCAAACTCTTATGGGACTATGTGTACCAGCTGCTGTCGGACAGCAGGTATGAGGCCTTTATACGCTGGGAGGATCCGGATGCCATGATCTTCAGAGTGGTGGATTCCAACGGACTGGCACGACTCTGGGGCAACCACAAGGTACTGCAACAGACCACACCAGCTCATTGTTTTAAGTGTGACATAATAATGGGGTCTGTTTGTTTGTTATTGCAGAACAGGGCCAATATGACCTATGAGAAAATGTCCAGAGCATTACGCCATTACTACAAGCTCAACATTATCAAGAAAGAGGCAGGCCAGAGGCTGCTCTTCCGGTGAGTGGAGGCACTCAAAAGGCAATTGAAGCACATTTGGTTTTTTGGGGGGTTTTTTTGTTTGTTTGTTTGTTTTGTACTCAAATGTAGTAGTTGGGTAATATGGGAATTTCTGTCATTGGTTGATGATGATGCTGACCCCTGATAAAAAGGGAGCAAGCCAAAGGAAGAGAGAGAGAGTTGATGCTAATATAATTCCAGGTTAATTCCATGCTATTAAATGCTACATATCCTTTGTTAAAAAAACTGAAAAGTGCACTTAATTATAAAGAAACGTGAAATTGAAATGTACAACAAATTTTTAAAAGATTTTAAAAAAAATAAATAAAATAAACTGTTCTTTCAGAAAATACATTACCGGTAATTAAATAAAAGGCTGTTAATTAAATTTAAGTGTACTTAAAGAGTACACTTTCCTGATTATGTTAACATACTTAAATATAATTTTAAAAATTGCAGTTTGAAATAATGTCAAGCACTTTACATTTTAAATAATTGTTTTAATTGTTTTATTTATTTTTTATTTTTTTTTGCTTTAAATAATTGCACATATTTTGATGCATTGACTAACATCCTAAAGCACATGTAAAATACTTGGTTTACACGTTACACGTTTTTTAAAATTAATATATTGTAAATATACCAAATTGCAACTTCATCATTACAAATGTGTAATTATAAATATATTTAAATATTTGACATACATATTAATATACTATAAATATCGTATTTCAAAGACAATAGAATTATGAAATTACATATGAAGATGCACTTTAGTCCTACTTCAATCAAAACACTCTAAAGTTCAGCTAAATGGATTTAATATAAATTTCAGTTCACACTTGTGTCCACATTTAAGATATTCTTAAGTATGTTTAAGTATATTATTTCTGTATTAAATTAAATTACAGTTCTTTTAAAGCCTATTTTAGACTAGATTTATTTAGAATTCACTAACATATTTGAAATTCTTTATCATTAACAAGGATTCAGTGGATTTTTGAACTCACACAAGGGGGAGCTAAAACTGTTAATTTGGTTAAACTGGGCATTGTGATCTCAAAATGGAAAATATTGGCTTGGCCCATATGTTGTACAATCATCACATGTTTTCTAACACTCCCTCTGTGCTGCAGGTTTCTGAAGACCCCTGAGGAAATCATGCAAAGCAGGTCAGACCGTGCAGAACCGTCAGGGTCTCCTGATATTCCTGCGTCTCCAGACTACAGAGAAGACGCTCTGGAAGTATCACCTGTATCGACTCCTACTACCATGAGCCCCAGCTCTGAACACAACTTCAGCATATCACCAACCCCATAACATTCACTGCCACATTCTGATCCATGTTCAGCTTGTCAGCAGAATCAGACTTTTAGAACGTCCAATGCAGCTCAATGTGAAAACCAGAGGTTCCACAGGACTCAGTAATATTTTAGGAGCCACACCACATGATTTTGACTCAGGGTAATGTAGTAGTGTGCAGTTGTTTGCTGTCAGTAAGTGTTAAAAAGTGATTTGACACTAATTTTTCAACACAACAATAACTGATCCTCATAGTTGATCCTCATAGTTGATGATTGGAGTTGATATTAAATTTTCTCTCAGGATGTAAAACTGTGCAATGTTATTTTTACATATTTGTGAACTGTACTGCATTATACTATGCTATATAACAGCATTACATTGTTGATTTTTACCATTAATCGAATATTATTAATCTACAGAATGAAATCTGTGAATTCATTAATCAGCTATTAACTGTATAAAGGGTGTTGACAAATAAGATGCTCATAAACTTTTTTTTAGGCTAAAATGTATGCATTTTGTATTTGATTAAATTTTATTATATTTTACCATTTATTTCTAGGCCTTTTGCTGTTTTCTTACAGTAAATAGTTCTCTATAACAAATACTCTTTTATTAGTACAAATATTTATTTTTATTTAATAAATTCTAGGGGTATAATAATTATAAAATAATTAGAAAAATGTTGATGAATGCATCAATGCAATGAAATACCATCCAAAGCACATGCAGACCCCACTAGGAGGCCAAAAGGAAATTTCAAAAATTACTTAAAATTATTTAAAGTACTGTAAGACAAAACAACTAAAAATAAGAATATTTCTTATTTTTAATTTACCCCCTCTACAACATTTTTGTTTCTTTAAAGAACCAAGGTTCCCACTGTCTTGGAAAACCTATATGAGAAATTTACTAATAAAATAATAAAAAAATTATTACTACTACTCCAAAAAAAATCAAAAAAATTAAAAAAAACAATACCCACAATATTCTTTAAAAAAAAATAAATAAAAAACATATTTCTTCTGGTTATGCCAAGCTGTAAAATATTTTATCGGGTAGAAATTTTGAGTAAAAAAATATATATTTATTTTTATTTTATTTATGTTTTAATCTTAATCCTCATCCAGTAAATCACTAACAACTGGAAAAGTCATGGGGCCTTTGAATATTACTTTGGTAAAAATATTAAAAGTAATCCGTTCAGCTGGGGGAAGTGACATCACTTGTTCATTGTTCACAGCAAATAAACCCTAGCTGTGTGAATGGTACATTTAACATTATTTTATCTTAACATGTCTAAGTTTTGGAAGAGGAAGTTGATAACTTTAAGTTTCAATTTTAGTGATTCATAGTCAGTTTTGGGCAGTAACGCCTTACTGTAATTTGATTACTTTTTTAGTAACGGAGTAATTTAGGCAAGGCAAGGCAAGTTTATTTATATAGCACATTTCATACACAATGGTAATTCAAAGTGCTTTACATAAAAGAAAGTAAAATAATCATGAAAGAAAAAAAATAGTAATAATAAACATTGATTTAAAATGAATTTTAAACAGTTAAAAATAGAAAATGATTTTACATAAAATACAGTGAATACATAAAATACAGTGCAATCAGTTCGGACATCGCACAGTGCTCATTTAATAAATTTACACCTAAACAGATGAGTTTTGAGTCTAGATTTAAATGTGACTAATATTTTAGCACATCTGATCTCTTCTGGAAGCTGATTCCAACTGCGGGCGGCATAATAACTAAAAGCAGACTCCCCTTGTTTTGAACCCTTGGTATTTCTAACTGACTCGATCCTAATGATCTGAGTGGTCTGTTAGGTTTATGTTCAGTGAACATATCTGCAATGTGTTTCGGTCTTAGGTGATTGAGTGATTTATAAACGAGTAAAAGTACTTTAAAATCAATCCTAAATGTAACTGGAAGCCAGTGTAAGGACCTGAGGACTGGTGTGATATGCTCAGATTTTCTGGTTTTAGTCAGAATCCTGGCAGCAGCGTTCTGGATGAGCTGCAGCTGTCTAATGGTCTTCTTGGGAAGGCCGGTGAGGAGACCATTACAGTAGTCCACACTGCTGGTGATAAAGGCATGAACAAGTTTCTCCAAGTCTTGACTGGAAGCAAAACATTTCATTCTTGCAATGTTTTTTAGATGATAGTATGCTGATTTAGTTACTGCTTTGACATGACTACTGAAACTAAGGTCTGTCTCCAGAATCACACCAAGATTCCTGACTTGATTGTTGGTTGTTTGATCCCTAGAGTCAAGGTATGCATTCACCTTTAAAAAAAAATCCATCTTTCCTAACTAAATCAATTAATTCATTCCCTTCCTTAACTAAATAAAGAAAGCTCTGGCACATCCAACTATTAATTTCATCAATACATTGGCAGAGGGAGTCAATGGGGCTGTAGTCATTTGGAGATAAGGCTAGGAAAATCTGGGTATCATCAGCATAGCTGTGATAGGCAATTTGGTTCTTTCTCATTATTTGACTCAGTGGGAGCATATACAGGCTAAACAAGAGCGGTGCAAGAATTGAGCCTTGTGGGACTCCGCATGTCATGGACGTCCAATTAGACTTATGCTCTCCTAGACTCACATAATAACCTCTCCCTTCTAAGTATGACCTGAACCATTTGAGTACCATCCCAGAAAGCCTGACCCAGTTTTCCAGTCTCTCTACTAGTATGTTATGATCGACATTGTCAAACGCAGCATTGAGATCTAGCAATACCAGCACTGATATTTTGTTATCAAGATTGCTCTTTTTCAGGAGGGGCTAAACAACTGCAGTTTTCAGGGAGTTTGGAAATGTCCCAGAAAGAAGTGAGGCGTTCACCACTTCTAAGAGATCTGCTTCTAAACAGTTAAGCACATGTTTGAAAAGAGTTGTGGGAAGTGTGTCAAGATAGCAGGTTGAAGATTTTAGATGCTGCACTATTTCTTCCAAAATTTTGCTATCAATTGCTATCAGTTGCTTCAAAAATAGACATAGTATCTTTTTGATTTTGCGGCCGAGTCTGTCTGACCTCTGCATTACTTGAGGATGTGCTAATCGCCTTCCTGATATTGAGGATCTTCTCAGAAAAGAAGGAAGCAAACTCATTGCATTTAATCTCACATAGCATTTCACTCAGAATCTGACTTGGGGGGGTTGTCAGTCTCTCAACAGTACCAAAAAGAGCAAGATTTCTATCTAAGTCAATTTTTATAAGGTTTGAGAAGAAACTCTGTCTAGCTGTGGCTAGTTTCACATTAAAAGCATGAAAGGCTGTCTTTATAGATGGTATTCGGTTGTTAAGTGATGACGTTAGAAGCGCTGTTTCCGGGTCCAAGCCTCAACTCACTTCATTTGAGAATACTACCTCAGCAGCCGTTTATGAGCACCGTTTATTTATATTAAACATTTAAGCTAAACTTTTTCAAACTTACGGTGTACACTACAGTCTCCATGTTCACAGGGTCCCAAATACAAATTATTTTTATATTTATTTATTTTTATTTATATTTTCATTGTCTGACCATCTGGGATTTCGGTATGGAGTTAAAGGTTAGGATTATTTTTTTTTGGTAGTATTATATCTCATTGTGGGTATTAGCACCTTTTGTTGTTTTCTCGTGGTATCTGATAGAGCATTTCGACACGGAAGAGGTGACACGTGACGTCATTCTTAACAAGCGAATAGTGAATTTCAAGTTTCGTCTTCCGCCACATCCGCTTAGCTTTTCCGCATTGTCTTTTCATAGTCTGAACTGCTATTGATTTTCTCCAAACTGATTTCTGTCTGCTAATTTTCTTATTGACTATTAGAGGCGCAATATCATCAATAGCATTCTTAACTTTTGAGTTAAAGGAATCAAGGAGAAGATCAACAGAGTCTGCAGAAATGCTTGGTGTTAAAGATATAGCCTCCATAAATAGCACACTAGTGTTCTTGTTAATGCATCACTTTCTGACAGAGACAGACCTAGATATAGTGGTAGCAGAGATCAATAAATCAAAGAAAATACAGAAGTGATCAGATAGTGCTACGTCCTTAATAACAATGGATGAAATGTTTAGACCCCTACTGATGATTAAATCTAGAGTGTGTCCACCTTTGTGTGTGGGTCCATGCACATGCTGAATCAGGTCAAAAGTGCTTAAAACCGTTATCATTTCTTTTGTAGTTTTGTTTTCTGCATTATCTATGTGAATATTAAAATCCCCTGCAATAGCAAAACAGTCAAACTCTGAGGAAAGCATTAATAACATTTCTGTGAACTCTTCAACAAAGGCTGGAGAGTATTTTGGAGGCCTGTAAATAATGATAAACAGAATGCATGGAGCACCTTTCAGCACAATCCCTAGATATTAAAAAGACAAATACTGACCAAATGACACCAGCTTGCATTGGTAGACATATTTAAACAGAGCAGCTACACCTCCATCTCTCCTAACAGTCCTACAGACACTCATGAAAGTAAAGTTAGGAGGGGCTGCTTCATTGAAGACTGTTTTTAGTTTAAAGCGTTATCATTTTTTAAAATAGTAATTAGAGTATAGTTACAATCCGAGGTCTCTATACATTACTGCCATGTTACATTGCTGACAGAATGCACTGTTTTATAATCTAGAGATAAAAAGGATGTAACGCACTGACGAGTCAAGTGCCAGTGGATTAGAGACCTGCTCCCACGAGACCCGATGCAACAGAGTATGAGGTGTGATTTATGCATTTACTTTGCTAACTAAGCAATCAATCGTGTCAATCATCACGTACCTTGCTGTGAGCAGAAGCCGTGACCAATGATGTGTGATAAGAAGCGCAACACTTTCATTGCTCCCCTTTTCGCTTGAGATGCTGTGTGAGAAGATATGTGAGAAGCTACGTGACGTCTGCGCCGTTATCTGCAGGACCTTTTGCCAGTTGTGTGTGATTTTGTCAAATGTCTAAAATGCAATAGATTAGTGTTTTAAAAAACCTGTGTTATAACATTTTAGCACCTCCAAATCCCCAAATATTTCATAATCTTCAGAATTTTGATGAAAAAATTAGTAAAAATAAAATTACACTGCAATATTAGCTAATCAAAGAACTTACAATGTTATTTAGAATAAGTGCTTATAACTTGTTAAAGAACAACCAGGAACAACCAATTCACAGCTTTGTAAGCACCATATATCGCTAAGATAATGGCAGTATAATCTAAATGGAAAGACAACATTTTTATTAGTTTAAGAGACATTTGTCCCCAAGAAAACCATTAATGGAAAAAGGGCTTAATGCATTAACACAGTTTAAGACCTAAATTAAAATTGAAATTCTAAATTAAAGATTCATTCATAATGTAAGCAATGGACCATGAGTAAATGCTTTAATTATGTAATGATTTACTAATTAATTTAGTAGTTTAGAAATTATAATATTCTAGGCTATATATTATACACATATCTTCAAAGTTGGCTTCATTTTACAGATATTTTATATTTTCATTCATAAAACACAAACACGTCATATAATTAACTCTAGTGTCACAGTGTGAACTTAAATAAGACAATTATCCATAAGCAAGCATTCAGTAGCAAAACTGATGACACACCAGTCAGAATCTCAGGATAGTATAAACAGGAGCACAGGTGACTGCTTTAAAAATGCATCCTAGCACTGGAGAGAGGCCGAAAGAATCACTGACAGGGTTTTACACTGCTTACACAGTGTAGTGCAATATAGTAACTATAGTAACAGTACTTTATATAAGGGACATTTCACTATAAAGTGACATGTTGTACACACTCAAACTTGTGACTGTCATTTTTTTTTTTTGCAGAACTAAGTCTGAAAGACAACTGCCTAAGGGAGGTAGAGAAAGTGTTTTATCAGAAGACCAATAAATTTATTTTTGTTTTATATACTACTGTAATGAAATATGTCTAATTTATGCGATCCACAGTATACTGTATTATGTTACATTCCTATTTGATATTTAGTTCTTTTGTTTTTGAACGTTACTTCTCTTGTAAGACCACTTACAGTAGTGTAATGAAATTTGATGCATAAACTTTATTGTATTTTATTCTTTCTGCATTTTTCATTTATGTTGTATACTAAGACATTGAGCTGCCAAATAATTCCTGAATCCCAATAAGAGGTTTTTGTTACAGTGTTCTGAATTGATTTCAATAGTGTTCACTGGGCAGGGATGTTGTCTGTATATTTGTACTGTAGGTTTTGTCATGTGAGGCCAAAGTTTGATATTGATAGAAGTAAGGGTTTTTGACTGGAGTATTTGATTTTGACATGGAAGTTTGTTTGTTACAAGAATGTGTTTATAGTTGTGCGAAAGTGGTGAATTGTTTCATGAATTGTGTGTTAGTCATCATGAAAAACAGCATTTTGGAAAACTGAAACAATTGGAAAATCTTTGGAATAAGCAATGTACACTGATTATATAAAACTATACTGTCAGAACATCATAGTTAAATTAAATTGTTAAATGCATTAATTTCTGTTCAAAAGTGTGAAAATTGATTTTTAAAAATAAGCTTTAAATAGGCCCATTCCTTATCCTGTGGCTCTATCTAGAGGACAACATTAATATCACAGCTTTTACCCTCAGGTTATGTCATCACATAGGGCCTATGCTTTGATAATAAAAGAAACAGCATAATTGTTTTTTTTTTATTTATTGATTTATTTATTTTTTTACACTCATTATAATTCACGTTTCAAGGAATATCAACTAAAATAATTTGGAAATCATGTAAGCCTACTCAGTGACTAACATGGAGTGTCCAAATATATTCACAGTTACAGTTTAAATAAAATAATACAATACAATAATATAGGCAAATTTTAATCGGACCACATATGAACTTACTGGTAATACAACACGTCTCTAAAGAAAAAAAAAATCACTATACAGTAGACCACATTTCTGAAAACTAGATAATTGTATGATCAGCAGATGTCTATTATTTCAGAGTTCATAGGCTAATGCTTAGAAATGATGTTTAAAGTTATCAAGTTCATTTCATTATTTGTAGCACGCAAGCCACCCGATAATCGCAGCTTTGTCCTTTGTTAATACAAAGTCTCAGCCTTCTGTAAATTTTATGATAAAATACAAACAATAAACATCTTTTTTATGCTCTTTAATTTGTAGTGAGATAATTTGTTCAGTAGCTGCAATGAGATTTTCCTCTATAATATTTGCAGCATGGAATAAACATGAATTTTTGAATGCATGTTGAAAAAAAATCAGAACAATTTAATACAAACAAATGTCTCATGAATCGATTAATCAGAGTTAGAGTTAAAAAAAAAAGTTAAAAGAATAATGGATGCCACAGACGTTTTTTTAAATTCACAATATAACAGAATTTTATTATTGTATTCTTAAAATATTATGATGTTAATCTTATTTATTCAGTTATTTTTCAACGTGGCACAAAAATGCTGCCTTATAGGCTACTGAATGCACTGCGGCCCAAAAACAAGCAAACAAAAAATAAATAAATAAAAAAACAAACAAAAAAGTAAAAATAGTGAGGGGATATTTTAATTAATTGTTAATAAACTAATGTTTTCTGAGTCAATGTTGCAAAAATGAATTTGACGAACCTGACTTGCCGTCTTCACATTGGACGTGCCTATAGAGAGAAATGCGTCTTTACGGATTACATAATGAAAGAGTTTTTGTTTTCGATTTGAATGATTTCATTTTAAAATAGTAATTTAAAACACAAAAAGCATTCTATAGATATTCTATAGATATATTTATCATGTCGGTGAAGCGCTCCTGCTCAAGACCAAGAGGACAGAAAGCGCATCCTGTCTGTTTTGCTTATTTAACAAAAGCATGGGGTTTTGTTGATATTGTGATGGCACACAAATACAAATAGACCCTTTGCAGTTCCGAATGATGTATACTCTTACCTTTATGAGGAAAAACGACGGCATATTTTTAAAGGGGTCATATGATGCGATTTCAGTTTTTCCTTTTTCTTTGGAGTGTTACAAGCTCTGGGTGCATGAAAAAGATCTGTAAAGTTGCAAAGACTAAAGTCTCAAATTCAAAGAGATATTCTTTATCAAATTTAAGACTCTGCTACACCCCCTAAAATGGCTCATTCAAACATGCCCCCACATAACTACGTCACTATGTGGAAATATTTGCAAAATGCCTCCCAAATGTTCATGCAAACAAAGAAGGCGTGGTTTCAGTAACATAGTTAGTGTTGAAGCAGCCATGTCAGGGAGATGCTGTGTGTGTCTTGACGAAAGCAAAAGCACTTTATTTGGCCTTTCGAAAGTAGATGCATTTAGGAAGCTTTACGATTACTTACAACAGAACAGCAATGCATTTTATGGATGACTGTTTCGTGAATCTAGGAGAGGAGGTAAATCTGACTTTGCTACGATAATCTGGCGCTTCTGAATCAGCTACTGTAAGTATGTTTTGTTATTAAAGTATTTACTATTGACTGCACAAATGAGTAATCTTTCTCAACCTTCCATTGTGTGATAGAGAGACAGTGTCACACAGTGGAGTCAGCTGTCTTAACCGTCCATGGCTTGTGTACTGCAAACACATAGGAGCTTCATCACTGTCTGTAACGTGACTCTGTTGCCCTTTCGGACTTGAACTGATGGTAAAACTAAGGAAATTATTAACTGTCTTTCCATTTATCTCGAAAGATGAAGCTCGCGATTATGAAAAGGGGCGTTACATTTCCAATGAGTGCTTGTGGTGTTCGGACAATCACAATGCACTGGGTCAGTTGGCCAATCAGAGCAGCCTGCACTTGTCAGAAGGAGGGACTTTGTAGAAAATGACACGTTTGAGAGAGGTGGGGCATAGAAGACCTACAATAATGTACAGTATTTGAAAAATAATGTGTTTTTTGAACATTAAAGCACTTCAACATATTCTGTTACACTAAATACACAAAACACTTCATGCATTTCACAGTATTAATTTATTAATTTAATTTAGATAAATGAGCGCTGTTAAGCACATATCCAATCGTTTGTGCCGAGAGTAAGCACTTTGCAGGACATGGAGGCGCCAGCTTGCATTTTTTTCATGACAGTGGAAACTTGAAGGGGTCATATGATGCTTTTTTAAAGATCATTATTTTATGTCTGTTTATTTTAGGCAAGTCGTGTTGGTTTGAGAAGGCTAAATTGATCAAACATAATGCTCAACTCACTGTCTGCCGCTGCCGCTTGCTCGTTGCTTTAAAAAACAAAAACTTAAATGTACCAATCAAAAAATGTTCCAAACATATTTCTAAATTAACTTAATAAAGAAACAAAAATAATTATCACCACTTTGCCATTAAAAACCAAAACTGAACTATTTTAATAGCTGTGTAATGGGGAAGAGAGAGAGAAAAAAGTCATGGTATCCAGTCTGACTCGGGTCAAGAATTCTCATAAGCTGTTGGACAAGGGGCGGGCCCATGCAAGGCTCTATTCATTCCCTTGTTTCAATTAAAAGTTCACCCCAGCTCGGCGTGCCCCCAAACTGCCTGGGCCCATGCACCTGCATATCCTACACACCCAGACTCTATGCCACTGGGGAGACAGATGTGTAGCCTACTTTAGGTACTTTTATCATGATCATTACCACCTTAAAGCCTTCCTTGGGGCAAAATAGGACAAAGCCAAATGATTATCAATGTACTTATTCACACGTACATTATCCAGATGCTTATCCACACATATGTTATCCAGACACAAAGTAAAAAAACCGTGACGTCTAACGTCTCTGTCGCATGAATACAATGGGATTTTGGCCAAACGGCTGGCGAGCGTATACAGGTCAGTTCTCCTCTCAGTTTTCTTAGCAATCAGCAAAAAGTGCATAAAGCACACCCCATAACAGAGTGCAGCACGGGACAAGATGAACGAGTGCTGGTACGGGCGGGTAGAAACTCGCGTGTGTTGCGGGAGAATAAAATGATTCATGGGACTCCCGCAAAATAGAAATATCTAAACATAAAATATCTAAAAAGAAATAAATTGTTATCACGAATCCTCTCATTATAACACACGAATTGTAGACATTATGAAAGATTCATCATGGATATATTTATTGTGTTATAAATGAGATTTGTGAGATTGGTATTAACTGAGATGTTTTTTAGAGATTATAAATGCAGCGGTTTTTGTTGGCATTCTGCCAAACCATGCACACAGCAGCCGCTTGATTTAGTTAAAAATAACAGTGTTCTGTGAATGCTGATGCTTTAATAACAAATATTTATCAGGAGCGTGTATGCTAGGATTTCATAAATGTCATTGAGAAAAAAAAAATAATGTAACTAATTACTAATTACTTTTGAAATAAAGTAATCAGAACAGTAACTTGATTACTTTTAAAAGGAGTAATCAGTAATCAGTAATTTGTTGACATTTTCAGAGTAACTTGCCCAACACTGTTCATAGTCCTTCAGTTCTTCCTCTTTTTAGTGTGTGTGCGCTTGAAATCTATGATTGGTTTAGCTAATCTTTATGGTAATCTAGTCGTGACTGTGCTCATTTTAAGACATTTTACTAAATGTCAAGCATATGACTGCTCTAAAGAGCCCAATAATGCAGACATTTACCTCTGATGCCCTTTGAAAGTGTGCAGACACAAACATAACAGGCCTACTTTAGACATCATGAAGTAAGGAATTGATTTGAGAATTTGATCTCCTCAGTGGCTTCACATTATTCATGGTGTCCCAGAGGGGAAGGAGGGACTTCTGTGGTTTTTGAAAAATCTTTTTGGTTTAACAACACCGTGACCATATGTTTTTATATGCACTGATGCTCCTCATCTAAAGTTAGTTCGAGCGCTGAAGAACTCGTACCATCTGACATTGAGGAGATCGTTCTAGTCATGTCTTCGCCGTTATGCATTCTGTCCAAAAATGAGAACCTCTCTGTGTCTTTCTGTGGTTCTGGCTTTCTAGCAACATACCAGCTCGGTGCTGCGCAGAGTCTTTTGGATAATGCGGCCTGGATACTGCAAGGAGCACCAAGAGTCTATGGCGCGTCTGCTGGGTCCCTCGTCGCTGCAGCGGTCGTCTGTGGCTCCAATCTAGGTAATCTGAGATCCTCCTATCCATGACCTTCATTCACGGAATAGGATTTAGTATTGTACTTACTGTGAAGGTTTTAGGTTCAAATCCCACTTAAAGAGCACCAGATCGGTACTGGGTTCAATGTACTGTAAGTCACTTGGATACAAGAATCATGGCTTATAACTGACTGTTATAAGAATGAGACAGTAGTTATTAAATCCACCTTTTCTTCTCACAGGACGTGTGCGAGACCAGCTTCTGGAATTTGCGCGATTTACCAAACAGCATCCGCTCGGTCTTCTCAGTCCCACGGTGGATATTTTCCGGTGGCTGGAGGTCACACTGCAGCGCTGTCTGCCTGATAATGCTCACACTCTGGCCAGCGGCCGTCTGCACATCTCCATGACTCGCATCTCTGATGGAAAAAATGTCATCGTGTCAGAATTTCATTCCAGCGATGACTTAATAAAAGTAAGCATTATGATTTATTTTAGTGTTCATTCAGGGTAACATTTTATAATAAACTATAAGTTTTTTTATAGTTTATAGATTGTAGTCTCTTTATTGTTAATACATTAATAGGTTATGTAAGGCTATGTAATAGGTTACAGTGAGTTGTTCATTTATCATCACATTAGTTATTATTAAGTAGCTCATATGTCAAGAGTTAGATGTTTTATCTACACTGTAAAAAAAAGTCTGTAGTTTTTACAAAATAATTTTGGCAGCTGTGGTTGCCAGAATACTTTTGTAAAAAATACAGAAAAACTGTAAACACAATTACGGCCAAAAAACTGTAAATTTTACAGTACACTGTAAAAAAAAGTCTGTAGTTTTTACAAAATAATTTTGGCAGCTGTGGTTGCCAGAATACTTTTGTAAAAAATACAGGAAAAACTGTACACACAATTACGGCCAAAAACTGTAAATTTTACAGTATAAAACTGTTATTTACAAACAAGAAAATTTGAATGTAAACCAGTAAATTCAACAACGCACACTGCTATTAAAATCTGTTTTGTACCTTTAACATACTGACAACCACCATAATAATGCAGGTGGTAAAAGAGAAAGCCACATGAAGAATCGAAGTTCATCACAAGTAGCTTCGCCACAAGCAGAAGTTTATATTAATATATAGAAGGTGCACAAAGTCATTCATGCAAACACAAAAACACCATCATGGTGACACACGATACTTAAACAATTCAATAAACTTTCATTAAACAGCAGAAGATGTAACATAAAGCCCAAATGTACAACTGATAACAAAAAACTATTAAAAAACATGATTATTTAAAACAAAATACTTTCAAATGTGGAGCGTCACACAGGGAATTCTGGGAATATCAGTTTACAGTTTTTTTGACTGTAAATTATACATTGATTTGTTCTTTTTTTATTTCTAAAAACTGTAAAATTAACAGCATTTTACTGTAAAATTACATGAAATGTCTGGTTAGATCTTTTACAGTTTTTCCCTGTATATAGTACAGGAACTTACTGTTAACCTATTAACACTTTTTTTTTTGTAGCGTTTTTACAAAATTGTACAGTTAAAATGACACTTATTTTTTACAGTGTATACAATATGCTACAAACAAATAGCCTAAATTATAAAAACAATATTATTATAATTGTAGCCATATTTTTATATATATAGATGGGCAACCTCTCAGGTTCACAATTATTTTTATTTTTTGTGGAAAAAAATGTATTACCTCAATTTGCATCGTTTCATCAATCATGCTAAAATTAGTCTACAGCATAAACTTGTAAAGTGACATACATACTTTATTTGTATTTTTAAAAACAACAGACTAAAACTTTAGTTTTTACAATATTTGCATGTCAAATTAACAAAATTGTTTTGTTATGAGTATTACAGTATTTCTCTGTTTTTGATACCAATAATTTGTAATTTTAACAAATAATTTTGATTACAATCACATATTGTTATTGTAAATATAACAAAATATTATGTTTAATAGTTTTACAAAATTCCACTGTGAATTAAACAAAAAAAATATGTTTTGGGGTTTACAATACTTTTCTGTATGGATTTTACATAGTTTTTCTGTAAATTTCACGGTCATTTTTTACAGTGTATGATATTGTTTTTTTTTAACAACTTGTTAACAATATCTAACTCATGTAGGTAATTTTTAACCAAAAAAAAAGATAAGCTTTATTAGTTTGAAATTGAATTCAAAGGCATTAAAACTCTAGAAAGCATAAGCAAGATCCAAGTGCACATCCCATAGTAATATCTATAAATTCAGGTTTTCTTACAAATTTCTAAACATGTAGCCCTTCTTCACAAGAAAGAGGAAGAACTAAATAGTGTTATCACTCTGGCTTATTTGTTAATGATGAAATGTAGTGTTCTCTCTAACTTAGTAATACAGGTCAAACTGTATTGTACTTTCTCTTTCACTTTTTCTTTTTTTGGCCTCTTTCCTTCCTCTATAAGCACTTTTGTGTAGCTGTTTTGTCCCGGTATACTCTGGCGTGATCCCACCACAGTATAAAGGAGAGGTAAGTAAAAGTGTTTGTACCATGTGCTCTGTGACAACATGCCTAAAAAACTACAGAAATACACTAAACCAACACACAGCCCAGAATAAGCTATAAATTCAATGCCTCTGTACTTTGCCAGCACTATATGGATGGAGGTTTCACAAACATCCAGCCCTTAGAGGATTCCTCTCCCACCCTCACCATCTCCCCGTTTGCTGGACACATGGACATCTGTCCATCCGATACCTCCACCATCCTGTGTGATGCCATCATCCAGCAGCTCTCCTTCCAGTGCTCTGTCACCAACTTCATCAGGCTGGTAGATGCCTTGTTCCCTCGAGACTGGAGGGTGAGTTTTGTAACTGTGTTTTGTAACATGGGCACTTCAATGGTGCTTTATTTTATTTTTTTTCTCAGAGTAAACACAACCCTGAACACTGTATGGAAACCCTGAATACCTGGATGCAAATGAACAGCTTGAACATTCTGTAAAATTTTTGGTCCATTGAATAAATACTAAATAGAACACTGAAACAAAAAATGGTGGAGGATTTACTAATTGAAATTATTCTTACTCAGAAATGGCTAATTATTACAAATAAACGTCAAGTAACACATTTAATTAAACATGAAAACTGAAGTAGTATTTCCTCAAATATTTACAACTTTGAGAAATCTTTACAGTGTCATAAAGGTGAATAAATGATGGCATCATTTGTGTCAGCTAAAATTCTGTCATTAACTGTATTTATTATTGATTGTCAGATTTTGAAGAAAGCTTTCTACAGTGGATACCAAGATACCGTATACTTCCTGCAGCAGAGCAGTGAGTGACTGGATTACAAAATTTATTGTAATTTGTTATAAGTATTCATAGGTATGTATGCACTTACTTTTTTTTTTTTTTGCATTTGATAAGAGTGATGCATACAAGGTCAATGTAAGACTAAAACCCTTTCATGTAAACAATGGTAGAGATGTACAAATGCATGTAAATTTTTTGCCCTATTTTGAAAGACTGATTGGAAATGTTGGAAATGTTCAATACTCAGACACATCGATCTTAAAACAAGCTGGAATAACTCTATAAAAAAGAATAGAGGATTTGTAAATATTTCTAAAGTTTACATATGCAAATGGTTTACATTTTAGAAGTTGTTCGTACATTGATATTATGAAAATTATTATTCATCCAAATATAAAATAAAAGGTATGTGCTAGAACTACATTTTACAAATACACTACCATTCAAAAATGTTGGGGTCAGTAAGATTTTTATTTATTTTTTTATTTATAGGAAAGAAATTAAGTAGCTTTGTTAAGCATGCATGCATAAAATTAATTAAAAGTGGCATATACAATTTTACAGTTACAAAAGATTTCTAAATTAAAAAAAAAAAAAAAATGCTGTTCTTTTGAACTTTCTATTCATCTGTACAAAATGTAAAAAATAAATAAATAAATAAATAAATAAGCAGTGCAATTGTTTTTAACATTAATAATAATCAGAAATGTTTTTTGAGCAGCAAATCCACATTTTAGAATGATTTCTGAAGGATCATGTGACACTGGAGTAATGATGCTGAAAATCCAGCTTTGTGATCACAGGAATAAATTATATTTGAATATATATTCACATAGAAAACAGTTATTTAAAACTGTAATAATATTTCACTGTATTACTGTTTTTCATCAAATATATGCAGCCTTGGTGAACATAAGTGATTTATACAAAAAAAATATTAAAAAGTCTTGCCAACCCCAAAGATGTGAATGGTATATGAATACTACTGACATCACATTGTTTAGAAAATATTATTTAAGCAATGTAATGTTAGAGAACTTTCTAAATGTAAATAGTCCTAATTGTTAGTAGCTAGTTGGACAGGCAATTTTTGACTGTTGCTGTATTGTGTATTAGTTCTGTCCACTTGCTTTAAACAGCGCTGTCATTAATACTGTCTCTCACACCTCGACAGACGCGCTGCCACTGTATCCTCAACGGAGAAAGGAGTCTGATGCATCTGATGATTCGGCGAGCTCAGATCACTGGATGCTGACACAGACTGATCGTGCTGAAGAAGAGGAATCCCAGCAGGACTGCCCTGAACAACCTGAACAGAAGACCGCCAATGGAGTTTGTTCATCTTTGACTCCATCCCTTCAAGAGCGGATAGTACATAAGAACTCACCAGTAGAGGTTCAGGAAGGTACTGTAGTGTCCCGTTTCTATTTCTGATTACAGAGGATTTGATACAGAAGTGAAACAGTCTCCTATTCTGTTTTAGTGCTGTTGTCTAATATCATGGGGCAGCTGGAGATTGTGAGTAATTCAAACGTCTCTCTACCTCAACGGACTCTCTCATACCTGCTCTTATTGTTCACACTGCCAATCTGGAGTGCCACAACCTTATGGGACAGGTACTGATCTAATTATGGCTTATTTAGAAAAAATGTTTAGTGACTTTATTAAACAATAAATGTGGTTTTGGTGCTCTTCAGCTGTAGCGCATCAGTTCAAGTTGCACTGGCATGTGAATCGATCATCTCTTCTGCTTTACTTGTAGATACAGCACTAAATATATATATATATATATATATATATATATATATATATATATATATATATATATATATATATATATATATATATATATATATATATATATATTTTAATCAGAAATTTGCTCTTTGCACCATGTAAATAGTGAATCCGCTATGTAAAGATCTGTCATGAAAACAAGATTACAGCCAGTTTAAATGTTTATATTTCAACAACAAATTAAAATAGAAACATAATTTTATCATAATTTGTTGATATAAAAACAGCCTTATGTGCAATTTTTATACAACTCAGTTTTTTGAGCATTAATTATTAAAGGGATAGTTCACCCAAAAATTAAAATTCTGTCATTACTCACCCTCATGTCGTTCCAAACCCATAAGACCTTTGTTCATCTTTGGAACACAAATGAAGATATTTTTGATTAAATCCGAGAGATTTCTAACCCTGCATAGGCAGCAATGCAAGTGAAACGTTCCCAAGCCCAGAAAGGTAGTAAGGACAACCTTAAAATAGTCCATGTGAAATCAGTGGTTCAACTGTAATGTTATGATGCTACAAGAATACTTTTTGTGCACAAAGAAAAAAAAATACTTTATTCAACTATTTCTTCTTTTCCGGGTCAGTCTCTGCTGCAATTCACAAGAGTACCACAACGCATGTGTGTGCATTCCTCTGCTTGTAAACAAGGTGCAGCACATGCATGTTCTATGTCAGAACACTGGCTCCTGCGTCAGCAGCATCACACACATGCATAGTGTTACTCTCGGACTTCAGAATTTCAGTATAAAATGAATTTCAGTACATCAAAAAAAATTCTTTAAATGCATAAAACGGACATAATTAAAAGTTAAAATTGAATAAGTTGCACAGCCTAGGTTTTTAATTTAAAATTCTAAATTTTAATGCTGCTTATAAGCACTCATGATTTGTTGTTTTACAGGTATCATAAATGGATCACTAATGCTATGAATGTAGCATATTGGCTTTGGCATGGTGTTAAGCTTTTCATGATCTTCATACTCAAAATTGTACTGTCCTCAATGAGGAAAGCCCTTGGAGACATGTAAGCACACAGTAAAAACATTTTCTGCTGTTAACTGTTACTGTTACCATTGTGGAATTTTGAAAACCATAACTCTCTTCTATCTTTTGCAAAGAATGCTGAGTCTGATCAGTTTCATACCTGCACAAGTTCACGATGAGCAGCATAGACGCAGAGAGCTGGCTGAGAGACACATGGCCTCCTCTAATCTGAACGGTCACGTCTCTGCTGCTTTCCCGTCGAGTCCCTCCATGGCACAGACCCTCCCAAACCTCTACACACTCCTGATTTCACTAGAGACAGCAGAGAGCAAGTGGAGAAGACGCAAGATAGAGGTGCAACACACTTTACAGCAACACGTGACTGATGTGAAAAGAAATTAAAAACATGCAAGCAATGTGGGATGGTTAATGTTACTCATCACAGAGTTGATAAATTGTTTTGTGCTGCTTCAGATGGAAAAGTTTAATTGTTTTTTAAAACTAAATACTAAATGCATATACTAACATACAACTAGCAATTGTAGAGGATATACATATAAAGGAAAAAAAAAAAGGATTTTACTAAATGTCTAAGGTAACATATTAAAATACTATTATTTTATATTATTATTATAAATATTTTTAAACATTTACATTGACCAAGTTTTATAACAGTACTACTACATTCTATTATTTTTATCAACAGTAGTAAAAGTAAGAAAAACACAGATCT
Source organism: Cyprinus carpio (assembly GCF_018340385.1). Classification (NCBI taxonomy): domain Eukaryota; kingdom Metazoa; phylum Chordata; class Actinopteri; order Cypriniformes; family Cyprinidae; genus Cyprinus; species Cyprinus carpio. Next base: position 3,972,789 of record NC_056594.1, on the reverse strand, counting down.
GCAAATAGTTTTGTGGAAAAAATGAAAACACATTTATAAATATTAATCTCATTTATGCTGTCAACTTTTCCAGTTTTAATAATTTTAACATTAAGTATTATAAAAAATAAAAATGCCACTTGTTTAATTGTGTTTTTTCCTTAATATTCTTCTCACACACTTAAAATGGGCTTTTATTCATGAAAATATACAGCTGCCTGGCCACCAAAAGGTATGAAAACCGGTGTCCTGGGAAATTTGTTTATGTTTTATTATTTGTTTTTTATTGTTTATCTTAAAATTATATAAATAATTTATATGCTAATATATATATATATATATATATATATATATATATATATATATATATATATATATATATATATATATATATATATATATATATATATATAGCAACCAACCAACAAAAGAGCAATAATATGTAAGTGCTGTGACAAGTCTTGGCAAGTATAAAGCAGTACTTAGCAAACAAAAAAACAGATAGAATAGAATAAGAATAGAGAACGCTATTAGAGGGTCATTTTTTATAATAAAAAGAAAACAAGTAGTTAGAAAAGAAATAAAATAGGAAGATTTTGAATCAGTTCAGAATATATAGGACACCTGTGTGTGTGTTGTATGGCCACAGCTGACTATTAAAGAGGTGGTTAGATCACAGGACCTGGTTAGATCAAGCTCTGACTTCAAACTCCAGGAATCAGTTAAGATTGATTAGCAATGGTGCTCAATGCACAATGTGTTTATACAGGATGCACTGAAATGTCAAGGGTGGCTAATACAGTTCCAGACACCACTTCACCAACAAACTAACAAATTATGCCATAACAACCACAGACCATTTATAAAGACATTATCTTTCCAAATGATACCAAATGTGATTTTACTAAACGATTTTAACACAATGCCACAAAACAGAGCATATCAAAATGGGGCCTCAAACATGCAGTCTTATGATGCATCATCTACATCAGAACAAACATCTACTGGTCCTACAACAGATGCCACCTCCTCAGTTAAAAAGCATGACAAATTACATTTTATAAACGCCATAATATGCAAGGAGATGCTCAACCTGATCTAGCCAAATAAGACATAATAGTTGTGATTCAAATCTTACATTTTATACCAAAGTGTAATGTTCTTCAGTGTAGACTATGGTTCAGAAGTTTGTTCCTGGTTTTGTGTAGCACCTACTACTCTGCATATCCTTCTGCTAATGAGTGCATGAAGCTTATTTTAAACATTGGCTCTCATCAATAACTATGACAATTGTGAAATCTGCAGATGAATGTTTTCACAAACACGTCATGATCCACCAATAGCTTTCATTCTAAAATGTTTTACATTTACGAAAAAATGTAGGAACTGAACTAAAGAGCTGAACTGAAACCGCATGTACACAAAAATCACATACTCTGGGTGGCCTTATATATGTGTTAAGATGATTTTTTTATGCATACATATTTTTAATTGGTTAAATAGATTTCACCAAATACAGTGAAAGTGTCAAAAAAGCTGCATTACTGCTTGAGTTGCAATGTTCCTCTGCATAAAAATGCAGATATGCGCATGTACACCTAGCTAATATCCTTTCTTCTTCGTGACAAGTGTGTGTGAGAAATGGAAGTGCTGTGGTGTGTGTTCTGGGGTATTTCTGCTTTTCTGTAACCACTGCCTACTGCCTGGGAGTGAATGTGCATTTTCACTCTGCCCGTCTGCCATGTTTACACATTGGGCTGAACAGACAAATCACATGAGGAAATTAGCGTTTTTGTTTCCTAATTGTTAATGTATCATTGGACCAAACAACTGTGTATGTGAATCATTTCTTGTTTGTAGTGAGTGTGGACTCCTGTAATACATACTTTGAGAAGGTGTCAGAAGAATTGGAGTTGATTGTGAAGGAGATTCAGTTCAGTCCAAAAGAAGATTCTGCTCCGCTAAAATATATATTTAATGAAAATATATATAAAATATAATGGTTTTTTTTTTTATTTAATTTTCTCCTTAGGTTCACTTATAATGTTAGTACTCGTCAGATTTTCCACCCTCTCTTTAGAATTAAATGGGCCATATTTGTTCATATGTGAAATAAGCAATTGAGAGGTTAGTTGTTAGAAAACAACAATTAGCACACCACATGTAGCGCATGATGTAAGACTCTCCACATGATGGAGCTGTTCATTCAAATTTAATTTTCCCTACATAGAAGAGGCTCCAATGGTTTCCTCTCCTGTTGCCTGACAGCCATAATTGCATCTTTGTTTACCTGTATTGGATTATTGAGAGAGTTCATTTTTCTTTGAGCATTGATAGTAAATTTAAGAGGTGTTTTTTTTTTTTTTTCTTCAATCTTCTGAATGAAAAGAAACTAATTTGCATTGCAGAAAAGATGTAGGTTATGTTAGGCTACATACCGCACATTAATACTTACGGTTATGGTTTTGTTTAAATAGTGGATTCATTGTATTCATGTTATCACATGACTTTCCACATGTTTTCATTAAAGCTTCTCTAATTGTTCTCTACAGCATGCCTTATATTAAATATCTGGTTATTTAATTCTCTTTAAACAAACAAGTCCATCATCACAGGTTCTTCAGGCTCTTGAAGTGTCCATGAACTCAGTATCACAGTGTCTGCTTTAAAATCCACTCTAAAACTAATTGGAAATAATCAATGAAATATTTACAGAGTAATCGGGTCTATTCATCAGACTAGGCTCGGTTAGTTCCTGACCATCCTTTAAACTGACAAACTGTCGGACACCTTACTTCTGATAACATCAAAACACTTGACAACTTGATGACTGCAGAGGCCTGTCACACCAGAATTCAATCTGGCTGGCGAAACATAACCTGTACTTACAAAGACTGCAGCAGAGCAGATATTCAACTTAAATTCCCTTAAGAGACCATACAAGTCAAAATAGGGCTTATCGTGAGATCCTGTACAGGTCAGAAAACACCATGTTACCTCTAAGTCACCCAAGTGAATAATTCACATAAGTTTACCTCAACTCCAGTAGTTGAATTATTCAGAAGTAGGTTAACACTAATCTTAGATTTGCTTGTTGCTGGTCAGCCAGGGAGCTAAAGGGGACATCCTGCCTTCTGTATTTAAATCAATAAACAATAACATGCATAATTCTAAGTGACAATCTATAGACGTTTAAGTGCATGGATTTGCAGTGTTTCCTCAAACAGAGCATCCAGTCCCTTGTGAAAAAGTTATAAAGAGCACTTACTATGAGATAATATACTTTAAAATGTAACGCTTTTGGACACTTAATGGAATAGTTCACCCAAAAATGAAAATTTGCTGAAAATTTACTCACCCTCAGGCCATCTAAGATATAAATGAGTTTGATTGTTTGTAGATTTGGAGAAATTTGGATGCATTGCATCACTTGCTCACCGATGGATCCTCTGCAGTGAATGGGTGCCGTCAAAATGACAGCTGTTAAAAACATCACAATAATCCACAAGTAATCCACACCACTCCAGTCCATCAGTTAACATCTCGTGAAGTGAAAAGCTGCGTGTTTGTAAGAAACAAATCCATCATTAAGGTGTTTTAACTATGAACCATCACATCTGACCAAAACAAACAAACAAACAAAAAAAATCTATAATCCAAGGAAAAAGTCCATCTCCTGTAGTTGTCTCACATCAAAATCAACTCACATATTTGTTTAGAACTGTTTTGGGCTGTTTTCACTTGTACTTAGTGCTTTTTCAGTGCATATTTCTCTCCTGATTCAGACTAGATGACTTTTCACGGAGGAAGCAATATTATGGATTATGGACTTGTATTTTAGCCATAAGAATCGTTTTGAAGTTAAAAACATCATGATGCATTTGTTTCTTACAAACGCTCACAAGATGTTAACTGATTGACCGGAGCTGTGTGTATTATTTGGATAACTGTTTGGATGCTCATTGTGACGCCCCTGGCAGTACACTTTAAAAAACAATAGAAATAATTATGAATTACATATAAAGTTGTACTTCAGTCCTACTTAAGTGGGTCAAAAAGCACCTGTTAAGTTTAGCTAAATGTATTAAATATAAACTTAAACTATAATACATTTAACTGTAAATAACATGCAACAATCAGATTGCACTTAAGTATATTATTTCCGTAATAAATACTCATTTTAAAAGTATGCACAAGTGTAGTTCTTTTGTACAAGGGTAAGTCATCTGGGTATCTTTTGCAAACTGTTACTATACTATAAATTCAGGCATAAGTTTTTTTGCAGACTAGGAAAGTACTGTAAGCATTTGGACATAAGGAATGCATCTTAGTTGGCATTATAATTTAGGGGCAGTATTTTTGTTTATAATTGCATAAAATGATGCCTGCTTATAGGTTTTGGACTGAGTTGGGTTCATGCGGCATGAGCAGGGTGTCAAGGCGTGACAAATAGGAGAGCTATAAAATGTTAAGCAGCCATGACTCGTCATGACCGTCTCTGTCCTCAGATGTGCTCGGATGCTTAAGAATACATGAGAATAGGTTCGCAGAAGTGAAGAATGGAAAAGACTGACTTCTCTCTGTGTTTTCCATTCTCCTACTGTCACCTGAGGCTGAGCTTGGAATAGCATACTAGCTATTTCTGTAGTATGCAGTATGTACACTGAAATAAAACTGGTGTAGAAACAATTTTCACTCAGAAATTGTAAGTTAACTTAACAAATAATTAAAAAAAAAAGAATTCAAAAACAAAAATAAACCACATTAAGTTAAAATAATTAAATATGAAATTTTGGAGTAGAAAGACTGAGACAGTACATATAAAACAAATATGAAAAAGCAATTTGTTTGTCCTAATCATATATATAAATATATATCAAAACAATATTTAATATATTTTTAATAACCATATATATACTAATATAAACCAAAACAATATATAAAATAATAGTGAATTAAAACTAAAGGTATTTAATATATTTTTAATATCTCTTTCTTGACTCATATGATCTGATATGCTGAATTAAATGTGCAACGATGTGACAACCAGGGTAAACTATTTAATTATAGTGAATTAAAACTAAAGGTGAAACTAAAATTAAGATCATTTTCAATACTTTTAAAATATAAACATTAACTGAAAAAAAAAACTCCTTCACATAGAGTGGATCAGGTTGTTGATTGTGGCCTGTGGAATGTTGGTCCATTCCTCTTCGATGGCTGTGTGAAGTTGCTGGATATTGGCATGAACTGGAACACGCTGTCGTATACGCCGATCCAGAGCATCCCAAACATGCTCAATGGGTGACATGTCCGGTGAGTATGCTGGCCATGCAAGAACTGGGATGTTTTCAGCTTCCAGGAATTGTGTACAGATCCTTGCAACATGGGGCCGTGCATTATCATGCTGCAGCATGAGGTGATGGTCGTGGATGAATGGCACAGCAATGGGCCTCAGGATCTCGTCACAGTATCTCTGTGCATTCAAAATGCCATCAATAAAAAGCACCTGTGTTCATTGTCCATAACATACACCTGCCCATATCATAACCCCACCGCCACCATGGGACACTCAATCCACAATGTTGACATCAGCAAACTGCTCACCCACACGACACAATGCATGCTGTCTGCCATTTGCCCTGTACAGTGAAAACCAGAATTCATCCGTGAAGAGAACACCTCTCCAAAGTGCCAGACGCCATCGAATGTGTACATTTGCCCACTCAAGTTGGTCACGATGACGAACTGCAGTCAGGGCGAGACCCCGATGAGGACGACGAGCATGCAGATGAGCTTCCCTGAGACGGTTTCTGACAGTTTGTGCAGAAATTCTTTGGTTATGCAAACCGACTGTTGCAGCAGCTGTCTGCGTGGCTGGTCAGATGATCTTGGAGGTGAAGATGCTGGATGTGGAGGTCCTGGGCTGGTGTGGTTACACGTGGTCTCCGGTTGTGAGGCTGGTTGGATGTACTGCCAAATTCTCTGAAACGCCTTTGGAGATGGCTTAGGGTAGAGAAATGATCATTGAATTCAAGGTAAACAGATCTGGTGGACATTCCTGCAGTCAGCATGCCAACTGCACACTCCCTCAAAACTTGCAACATCTGTGGCATTGTGCTGTGTGACAAAATTGCACATTTTAGAGTGGCCTTTTAATGTGGCCAGCCTAAGGCACACCTGTGCAATAATCATGCTGTCTAATCAGCATCTTGATATGCCACACCTGTGAGGTGGATGGATTATCTCGGCAAAGGAGAAGTGCTCACTAACACAGATTTAGACAGATTTGTGAACAATATTTGAGAGAAATAGACCTTTTGTGTACATAGAAAAAGTCTTTGATCTGTGAGTTCAGCTCATGATAAATGGGGGCAAAAACAAAAGTGTTGCGTTTATAATTTTGATCAGTGTATTTTAATGAAAATAAATAAATACTTTACTTTTAATAAAAAGTAGAAGCAGAGACAGATCCCCTGCGAAGACCTTGTCAACTAGACGGCCATCAGAATGAGACCACTAGAACCAGACGAGTCCTCTACACAATCTGACTTGTGTTGCAGCCAGGAATTAAACCACACCATGTTGGTTTCATCTGGCCAGCGGAGAACTGCCCTGAACCTGGTTTCTCCCAAGACTTTTTCTCTATGTCTGTCATGTCTGGATTTCATTGATGAGTTTCTGTTAATGGCATAACAGTAAAATGGCATTTATTTTAATTTCCTTTATCCGGTCAGAACAATTTCATGTTTTTAAGCTCCACTACCATTCAAGTGTCTGGGGGACTGTAAGATATTATATATATATATATAAAGAAGTCTCTTTTTTATTTGAATGAAAGAGCCCTAAAACAACACTTGGTGAATTTTTTTTTTTTCTTCTGTTTTTTAAATTATATTTATGACTGTACTAGGATCTGTCCAGTAAAATGCATAAGTGCAAAGCTAAATACACTTTAGCAAAATTGATAGCGTCTAACTTTGCATTACATTACAAAGGGCTTACTGTACAAGAACGATAACAGAGATTTCCACTTTAAAATCAGTTTTTAAGAATACATCTATTTATGTGCATCATGAGTTATTTCTGGTGTAGGAGGCGGCTGAAACTGAAAGAAAAGTAATGTCTCCTCTCCTCTCAATACTCCAGTGATTTACATCAGCCATAAATATAAGAGGAGCAGCTAACAACTATAACTTCATATCACGTAGTTGTTAAAATACATCTGAAATATTTTTATGTTTCCACTTAGGCATGTGTTGACGTGTTCTTTACAAGTATGTGTGCCATGCACGTACACACCACACACAAACGCAGATACGCACACATACAGAAATTAAGACATGGCATACTGAATAGTTGCATTCCTTGTGTTGTCTAGAGGTTACAGTCATCTTTCTCTCACAAACACAACATACACATACACACAAATGTGTTCATCAGTCATTTCAACTGGGTTGACCATAGTTCTGTTATGGGAGCACTTCTAAGCAGCCAGAGATTGACAGGGTCATAAAACTTGTCTTCAGCATCTGAAAATTTAATGACCTACTTCAGCAATGAAAGATGGAGCCTTTCATTTTCATAACCAAAGTAAAAAGATATATACAGATACCATTCAAGAGTTGGGGGTCTGTTTTTATTTATTCATTTTTTTTTTTTTTTTTTTTTTTGAAAGTCTCTTATGTTCACCAGATAAGGCTGCATTTATTTGATCAAAAATACAGTAATAACAGTAATATTGTGAAATATTCTTACTATTTAAATAACTGTTTTCTATGCAACAATTCTGCAAATTATCAATGTTGAAAACAGTTGTGCTACTTCATATATATCTTTTTTCAGAATTCTTTAATAAATAAAAAGAACAGAATTTATTTGAAATATATATTTTGTAACATTATAAATGTCTTTACAGTCAGTTCTGATTTATTTTAGCAATTTAAAGCATCCATTCTGAATAAAAAGTATTTATTTCTATCAAAGGAAAAAAAAAAAATCTTACTGACCTAAAGCTTTTTAATGCCAGCACATATAAAATATGTACAAATATATAAAGAGATATATTTATATAGATAGGCTATGGCGAATAAAAATATCAGAATTTTTTTCTTCTCTGTTAAAGGTTTTAGACATAAATAAATGAATATCACTTTTGAAAATATGTACTAAATAATACTTATATGAGATGAAGACTACAGTATATAGCTATATCAGTAGCATCAAACTCTCATGTCATGTCATATGGGATGAATGAATCATGTTTGACTGGGAAAATTACGACATTGTAAATTGAGCTCTTATGTGATGTTGTGTCCACACCACCAGGAGTCAGTAAAGGTTTAAGGTGACTGCATAAGCATATAACATAACATACAAAATAAACAATAAATAAATAAATGCACCTTTAAATAACATATTTAACAATCAGTCATTAGCAGGGTCCAAAATGAACAACATTTGCTTATGGTAGGTGAATGTACAGGTAGGCCTATGTGTAATTTGCATTTTAAAGACATACTTTTGTGATTATGACACTGAAACGATTTAGCTGTGAAACAGTCTGATTTTTGGAGGTGCCTTTTAGTAGCACATAAATTACATTTCACCTTTAAGCAATGCATTATATTTCAGTTCTTAAAGATATTAGCCTGTTGATTAGTCTGTAGTTGTTCCACTACAAATACCATTACAAACCATCAACATTTAACCATTAAAATCATTAAATAATGTTTTCCTGGAATGTGTTTTGGGACACATTTTATTAGGATTTAGTGGTTTTTGATAAAAGCCACCAATAGAAACCAATAGGCACGATTACAGTCTCCATTAAAAACAGTACAATTTTCATTATAACCAGTAAAACCATTACAAATTATGTGAACGAGCAGAACCCAAATGTATAATATGACAATGATAAACACAACCTCAGAATCTAGAAACCTGATACAACACATTTCTTCAATTTGAGTATTCATATGTCTCTGTCTGTGTTCGTGTGTGTTAATCAGACTAATCACCTTAACTTCATTACTCTTGAATTTTCTAACTCAATAGCTCTCAAATGTAACCCGCTGTAGAATCGCTGCTGTCTCTTTATGAATGAATATTCATGTCAGACAATGATAAGCAGCAGTGAACATTCAGACTAGGGGTGTCCTGGGATTTTACTATAGTGCTATAGGCTTCATGCTCTATAGTGAGAGAAGCGAGCAAAGGTAACCTGATGTACTTTAACTGTTCACATTTTATTTCATTTAACTTCCTACCATATCGGAGAGAAAAGAAGCAGCATGTTGATCTGTGAGCCGTGGGTCTTCATGCAGAGAACTCTACTCATATTTTCTGCATAATGATGCTTTTAAATTTAACGAATAAATGGATATAATATATATAAAATATATATATATATATATAATATATATATATATACTAAAAATCTAAAAATTACATTGCTATTGCAGATGAAATATAACACAGATTTTTTTACCAGGTTAAATGTTAATAATTAATAACTCAAACCCCTTTAACTAAACCTCTCTACTTAACCGTGGATTGTGCGCATCTACCATGTTTGTAGTTTTTTTTAAAAGCTTTTTGTTTGTAGTTCCCAACCGATTTATTCGTCAAAGCGCAATGGATTGTGGGTAATATTAGCCATTAGAGTGTGCACGGATCCACACTTCAAAAATCGACTTGAAATAGTAGACCATCCGGGGACTTTTGGCGTACTCTTTTCAACATAATATGCTTTGGGACACACTTATTCTAATCGCACATACTATTTAGGATGGATAGTGTGAACATTGGGATGCAGGGCACGTTTTTCACTTGCCATCACGAGCCCACACTCCTTCTCCTCAGTTATGGTTTCTCATAAGCAAAAAAAGATTGCATTAGCGCCCCCTTTTGTCAGCCGTCAACATCACTTAATCTGACACTTTTGCTTTAATGATGAACCAGCAGGCCGACGGCCGTGGACTTCTCCAGAATGTCCAGATGGACAGTCCGCCCCTTCACACACACCTAAATCATCCCTAAGACCTTGTTACAGGCAGTTTGCTATGTAATAGATCTGACTATCATAATTATACTTATCAAACCCTTGATAAGTCCATGAATAACAGCATTAACAGCCTCTCTCATCACCTGCCTCTCCTGCTCACAGCTGTTTCTTTCCCTGATGTACCCTGTCACATTTCATGCATTCATCCAACACTGTTTCAGTCTTTACTTTGACCAGTGGCCATTGTTGTCTCTTACCTCTTGGCACACCGCAGCGTTTGGGCTAGTGTTACCTGTTCTTCAGTGATCACTCCTGGGGCTTTTGTCAGATCACTACAGGAGGCGAAGCAATCATGACTGGAGATAAAACAAGTCACAGATCGTTGTGCAGTTTGTAAATAAAAAAAAAAAAAAAAAAGAGGTAATGCAGTGCTATCCTCATTTTAACTATGTTTGACTCACTACCTTGTGAAATCAAAGTTAGAGTTTTCAGCTAATTTCTTAGCTTTGAGGCCATGTTAATAGCTCCTAAGGGTTGACAACAATAAACTTTTAGCAGATGTACTACACATTGCATACTGCCTGCCTCTGATTAGCTTTAGCATTTAGCAAGCATGTATACGAATGCTATATAATTCAAAGGGGATGAGTACTTTCTTCTGTTCCGGCCCAACTTCCTGTTTTAACAGGAAATACATCAACACAACCCTTAAGAAAAGAAGTACACTTTAGCATACTTTTAAAAAGAGTACTTAATATGGAAATAATACTTAAAAATAATACACTGAAGTGTGAACTGAATGTAACATTTTCAGATACTTAACTGCGTATTATTTAGTATTAAAAATGTATTATTGTTTAAATTTATATTAAGTGCAATTAACTGAACTTAAGTTTTTTTTTAACAAGAGTGCTAAATTTGCAATGTAGTACTTCCAAAATGTATATATTTTAATTGTAATATCATATATATATATATATATATATATATATATAATATATATATATATATATAATAATAAAAAAAAAATTAAAAATATACTTTTAATATTTGAAGTACACAACAAGTGCACATTTCATACAGTTAAGCCCATTCTTTTTCACAACAGAAGTAAGAAAACTGTGGGTGATTAAACAGCCAAGCAACAATGTGAGACAAACAAGGAAGCATGGCTATGATCTGTCTCTGATGAAAGAGAAAAAGAAGAGCTGCTCATGTTACAGTGAAAGTCAAGCCTGTTATTGCCGGTAATGAGGGCATCTTATATAACAGTGAATGAGGAAGAGGGGTTTTCAGAGAGGTGTGGGATCTCAAAGACTTGACCGCCAGGTAACTTCTCGACACACTTTCTGACTACAGTATCAGCTGTCTAATGTAAAACACTGGTGTGATTAAATACATGAATGCAGGTTATTGGAAAAATGCTAAATCACTATTTTAAAGGCTTCTTTTAATTGCATTTGTATCTATATTGTTCATTTTAATCTTTCTTTATAAGAGGACAGTCATGCCATTTTTTTTTTTTTTTTTTTTTTTTTGGTAAGGTGTAAATCCATAACTAGTCATTTGTGATAATACACTCCAATAAGATAATGGCAATTTCTTTTAATTGAACTACTTTTCACCTTATTCATTTTAATAGGTTTCTGTATATTGCAGTTCATATTGAGGACAGTCACACTGCACACTGATGATTTCCATATTTCACTGAAAATGCTATTTGAATCATTTTATGCTCAAAGTCTTTGCTGTCCTGCCAAATTATGAAAATATAAGAGAAAGAAAAAATATTTATATCAGTAAAAGGGCCTTGTCATGTCTAACATGAAAGAACAAAATTACTATTTCAGCTAAGAAATGCAAGTATGTAATGCTAATTATTGAAACAGGTTTTGAAGTGACCACACCAGCAGCCTGAGCTTCATTTCACTGTGATTTGCATTTCAGGTCAAACACTGCAACGATTACACAATGCATAATTTGAATACATACAGTACACAATTATTAACATATTAAATTACTTTATGTTGTCACTTATTTACAGTCATAAATTTACAACCAAATATGATCAGTTTCAGGCTAAGCACATGATTTGCAAGTTCCTGAAGATTCCTTATTAATATTTTGAAGGCTTTGAATGTTCTCATTAGATTCTAATTATAGAATAAAAGGATTTGTACAAATGTACAGTTCATTCTCTAGCACAAACCACAATGTTCAGTTAGAAGAACTATCAATATAGAGGCAAAATGTGCAAATGAATGTCAGATTAACAATGACACACTACTTCTTCAAACTGATATGACGTAACCTCAGGTAAATATAAAATAGCAGCAGTTATAACATCAAAAACACAATGAAAATATGTGTTTATTTCCAGTATGTCTTGGGGAACAGCTCACTAAGATTCACAAGATTTTGCAAAACAACTTATATAATACAGCGAGACCTTGGCTCATAGCTCCCTGATTCTCTCTCCAACAAAATGTTGTATACTTTCACTTATTTAGCAAAATGATCAAAAAATGAATGTCTTTATCTTGTTTCAGGACATTTTTCTCAAAGAAAATTCTTCATTTCTCTAACCTTCTCTAGGTAACTGTTGAATCTGACAAAGAGAACAAGACTTGGAAGTCTTGTTAGGTCTATGAATATATATTTATTTGAATCAAGGCAACACTCACCATTAATACAAGGAAATTCTCTCAATATAAAACCTGTATGACAGCATGCCTACAACAGGTTCAGCCCATCTGAGTCAAAGGCACTGTTAAGCTCATAGAAATGAATATGGACTGTAAGTGGAAAACTCTGAATGCATTTCTCCTCTTCATTGGCTGAGCTTCCTCTAAAGTGCCACAACAAACCATAATGATTATAATTTCAAATGCAAAATGATACATTTATGAAACACACTACTTAATTTGGAATTAGATTAGAAAAACATACATAGAGACAATGGTCTTAGAGATAAATGTTAAAAGTGTCATTTTGCAGGTTACCCAAAATTGTAGTTTGCTGGTGGAAGCATTAAGCCACCCAAACACACTTGATAACAGTGCAGTTGTCATTTAATTTTCAGGCTGATTCTGTAATATTTAATTACACATAGTGGACCGGATGTGGTAGGTTTATGAGATTATGAGATGGTTTAGTTTGAATTATTATTTAATAAAAGGATTATGCAACACAGATGGATATCTAACATGAAATTTAAATTCTGTTACTTTTGTTTTCAAAGAAATTGTAATCACATTCATATCATTCAAGTAAGGTAGCATTTATAATAATCTGTTCCAGAGAATTTAAAAAAAATAATAAATAAATAAAATAAAATCTAGCAAATGCTGAAGCACTAATAATGACATTATTGGCTGAATCTCACAAAACCTGTGAAGAACATTCATTTATTAATCTTGGAAGTACTTGTTGTAAAGCATTTAAAGTGCCCCTAATATGCCATTTTGAATATTGCCTTTCATGCTGTGTGTAATGTAGCGGTCTGTGAATTTAAAATATCTGCAAAGTTGTCAAGCCGACAGTGATCAACAAGACGTTTCAACATCGGATTCAGGCTTGAATTTATAAGGTAAAATTGATACCACCTTTTATCTCCATACATTCTCTATGGAGCTGTCATTCAGTCATGGCAATGAGCATTTTGTTTCTGACACGTGCTCTATACCACTTCTGACAGAGCTATCCTTTAAGGGGCAGCTGTGGGCTAATGGTTAGAGAATTGGACTTGTAACCAAAAGGTCATAGGTTCAAGTCTCGGTGCTGGCAGGAATTGTAGGTGGGTGGGGAATGAATATAGCTGCCCACTGCTCCAGATGTGTCTTCACGGTGGGTTCACTTCTCACTGCTGTGTGTGTGCACTTGGATGGGTTAAATGCAGACCACCAATTCCGAGTTACCATACTTGGCAGATGTCACGACTTTCACTTTTACTTTTTTTCACCTTTATGCAGTAGACCAGTAACAAAAGATCTGGCCATCTGACCAATCAGAGAAGAGTAAGCTCACGGAAAGGAGGGGTTTATAGAGACTGAATCTTTGAACTGCTTCGTGTGAATCATTGAGAAATGCGGTGAAATTAAATGTATATTATGTGAAAATTAAAGTGTTGCATGCATGTAAACCTGTTGTAGGGGCCTCCCAAACCAATATTAGGAGCTTTAAAAATGGCATAATTGGGGCACTTCAAATGATAATGATAAATTAAATACTACATTAATGAGAACCTGATGAAAATCGCCATTGAGAATAATAACAGTTACAAAATAATTAAGGTAAAACATCCAGATGCATTACTGAGAACTGGAATGATTTTTTATTTGTTATGATAAAACTTGCAGTGATACTAAAATAGATTATTTTCTTTATGCAAAATATAATGTCTTGATTTTGTTGTGAAGTATGACCTGAATATGTTTAATGAGATTCACACTCATGAAAATGAAGTTTCCATATGGGTTTTAAAACTTTGATTTATCAGTCTGCCAGCTCCCATTTGTCTTGTTCAGAGAAGAACTACTACCATATTTTGTATTGTTCCCTGACTTTAAAACTTGATCGGTTGTCTCAGCCGTGGGCTGCTTTTCCTCCTGGTCTCTCTCTCTATGGTAAAAGTAGTTGAAATTGGAGACTATTACAGGCACAGGCAGGGCGATGGTCAAGACCCCAGCAATGGCACACAGAGTGCCCACAATCTTACCGCCTAGTGTAATAGGACACATGTCTCCATATCCCACAGTGGTCATGGTAACTACAGCCCACCAGAATCCATCAGGGATGCTAACAAATTGGGTTTTGGGATCATCCACCTCAGCGAAATAGATGGCGCTGGAGAAGAGGATGACGCCTATGAAGAGAAAGAAGATGAGCAGGCCAAGTTCCCTCATGCTGGCCTTGAGTGTCTGGCCCAGGATCTGCAGCCCTTTGGAGTGTCTGGAAAGCTTAAAGATCCTGAAGACTCGCACCAGTCTAATGATACGCAGGATGGCCAGGGACATATTCTGCCCTGTGTTGGACTTATTGGTGGTGGTTACGATCTCAGTTATCAAAGTGACGAAATAGGGAAAAATGGAGACAATGTCAATCATGTTCATAATGTTGTTAAAAAATTCCCGCTTGCTGGGGCAAACCAGGAAACGCACGCAGAGCTCGAAAAAGAACCAGATGATGCATGCAGTCTCAAGAATGAAGAAGGGGTCAGAGAAGGTGCTGGTGATGGTTTTGGGAGAGGCACTTGGAGGAGCACCTGAAGGATGCGTCTGGTTGAAGGAAACACCCGCAGTCGGAAAAAGCTCCAGGTCCTCACGGAATTCTGGGAGGGTCTCTATGCAGAATATGACGATGGAGATGACGATGACAAAGACGGAAATGAGTGCGACCCCTCTGGCTGCATTTGAGCTCTCGGGATACTCAAAGAGCAGCCAAAATTGCCTGTAAAACTCATTGGATGGCAATGGGATCTCCACGTCTTTGATAAAGCCTTCCTCCTCGCGGAACTGGTCCATGGCTTCCTGTCCTAACTCATAGAAGGTAATCTCATCCGCAAAGACATCTAAAGGTACGTTCGAGGGACGGCGGACCTTCCCCCCCGACTGATAGTAGTACAGGATCCCATCAAAGCTCGGGCGATTGCGGTCAAAGAAATACTCGTTTCTCATGGGGTCAAAATAGCCCATTCTTTTCATTGGGTTGCCCAGAAGGGTGTCTGGGAACTGGTCAAGGGTCCTCAAACGGGTTTCGAAGCGAAGACCGGCGATGTTAATAATGACCTTTTGATCACCTTCATCAAGAGGTTGCTTATCAATAAACAAGTCCTCGTATTCTTTGGCTATTTTACTGAAGATCATCTCACTTTGTGATCCTTCACTGTTCACAAGTAACTTCCAGTTTGAAATCAGACTAGCGCAGCTGGCACGACCTCTCCTCGTGTGAGGGGGTAGGACAGGTGATTGTGGTTTGTCCAGATTTTGTGGGGTTTTCTCTTTATATGACAACACTTTTGCAGAATTGCAGTAGGTGCTGCCAGGTCCAAACTCTGGCATTTCTACCCTCAAAGCTGTCATCTCATTTGGGTAGTCTGGGTCATTGAAATTGTCCACACCGTTAGTATTCTCCATACCCTCAAATTCAACTAGCGCCACCTCGATCCTTCCAGCCTGGACCGTCATGTGGCTCCAGATATCAGACAACCACCAAATTCAACCTTCACCAGAACAAACCCACTGGTTCAATATTTCAAATGCTCTTTGGCATTTGATTTTGAGGTGGAGGTCAACACAATGAGGAAGAATCCAAGGTGCATGACCTGCAAAACAAAGAAGAAGAGTTAGAATTTATTTTTGACCAATAAAACTCCAGTAAATGGTGTTTGACAAGCACATTGTTTCTTGGTTACTTGTCTGGGTGAAGCACTGAGGAGAGCAGCTGGCAAAGGTGACATTTTGGGAGGTGTCAGCATCACAATACTTCCAAAAATGTCAGTTGTCACTGGGCTATTTTTGTTTTCATTGTGAATCACTTTTACACTGCAAATGTGGGAGTGATGGCATTTTTCACAAGTCTAAAACAGTCCATGAAGGATAAAAAGTATTAAAAACCTTCTTTCAGACTGACACGTTATCTCTTGTTTACAATACTATATTATCAAATTGAATATTATATCATGCATGTGAATCTCACACATCTCACAATATGTCATGGTCATATTTTACCCCCTCTTATTAATAGTTAGTAAGGTAGTTGTTAAAGGGATACTCCACCCCAAAATGAAAATTTTATCATTAATCACTTACCCTCATGTCCTTCCAAACCTGTAAAATTTTGTTTGTCTTCAGAAACACATTTTAAGATATTTTGGATGAAAACAGGGAGGCTTGAAGCTGTCCCATAGACTACCAAGTAAAATACACTGTCCAGGTCCAGAAAAGTATGAAAAGCATCCATCAGCCATCAGTGGTTCAGCCGTAACATTATGAAGCCATAAGAATACTTTTTGTACATGAAGAAAACCAAAATAACGACTTTATTCAACAATTCCTCTCCTCTGTGTCTCTCTAAGAGATCCAAGATTCTCCATTTTGGAGAATCTGAGCAGTACGCAGACATATAGCAGTATACTAGCGTAAGGATACGTTTTCTACGTATATGTACACTTTGGTTTGAAAGAAAACAGTGCAGCGTGGCTGACACAGAAGAGCGTACTGCTCAGATTCTCCAAAATGGTGCTCTGCTGATTTGGAGAGACACAGAGGAGAGGAATTGTTGATTAAAGTCATTATTTTTGTTTTCTTCATGTACAAAAAGTATTGTCGTCGCTTAATAACGTTACGGTTGAACCACTGATGGCAGGTGGACTATTCTGACGATGCTTTTCATACTTTTCTGGACCTTGAGTGTAATTTATTTGGCAGTCTATGGGACAGTCTCAAGCCTCCCGGTTTTCATCCAACATATCTTAAATTGTGTTCCGAAGATGAACAAAGTTTTTACAGGTTTGGAACGACATGGGGGTAAGTGATTAATGTCGAAATTTTCATTTTGGGGTGGAGTATCCCGTTAAGTTTAGGTACTGTATGTTGTAGCATTAAGGGATCTAAAACTAGATCTAGTTAAAAGTGAGAATTGGTCCCTAAACTAAAGTGTAACCAGAGGGCTTAATTATCATGAAAGTATGTGTGTGGAAATGAAAGCAAGCAGGGAATTACAGTGTCCTAAAACAGGCTTTATGAAGCATATTATTATTATTATTATTATTTTATTTTTTTTTTTTTTTTTTTTAGGGTAAAATGTGACCTGGACACCCATTCACATGAACACTCAACTGCTTAAACATTTTCATTTAAATATGTTTGCAAAGCTTATTTGCTTTCCCATTTCCCCTCGTTGTCAGAAACTCAAGTTTCATACATGTGAACAGACATTTGTATGGGTTCCTTGCTGTTCTTAATGTGACACAGACGTTTCCAGTATCTATGGTGACACACCTCTGACATAACAGTTGGCTGGACATCACCTCAGCTAAAGTGTAACCCCTGTCAAACACTTGACACCAGAGTCCAGGCCTGTGAGGCAGTGTGGGAGAATAAGAGAGCCGCTGAAAGAGAAGTCGAGAGACAGTAGCAGAGGGAAGGAAGCAGAGAGAGAGAGAGAGAAACTGCTGGCCCAGTAAAGGCCAAGACAGCGGGGAAAACAATCAGCCCTCATCTAATTCACTTATTATTCCACTGACCTGCACTCGGTTCAGAGGAAATGTTGCAGTGCCATCAGCCAAGCTGTATTACAAGTCATTAGCAACAGCACTTTGTAGAGACAAAAAGTAATATTGCTCTCTGGTTTTAAGCCTGAAAACCTAAAACATTTCAATTAAATTTCAAATAAATACAAAGCAGAATATCAGCATTTTAAAATTACTATTAGTGATGCCTACACTACTATTATTATTGTTCAAATGACCTTTCATATCTTTTCAAAACCCCTTAGCCTAAGTATTAACATTCGGTGCATAACTCGTCCCACACGTTTGTATTAACGCTACCTCAGATCTACTATTGTGCTTGTAAATTTCTACAGTAAGTGACCTTGGTCCAAAATTCACCGTCAATACCACGACTGAGGGGAGAACCTTGAGCAAGGCACCGAACCCAACTGCTTCCTGGATGCCGCAGCAAAAATTGCTGCCTACTGATCTGGGTGAATGGTGTGAGCACAAATTCCGAGTATGGGACACCATACTTGGCTACATATCACGCCAATAAATCGAATAACCACCTAGTAATCATCCTGAACACCCTAGAAATATACTTAAAACTGCTTTAAACACATTATCTACCACAGAGCAATGTGCTAAAATAATTTAAATATTTATTTTTATTTGTATTTATTTGTTCTGCACGGATATCACATGGATACAGTACAAGGAGGGGAACGAAACCCAATTGGGTTTATACAGAGTTCCACTCCACTTACATGAATAAACAAAAAAAAAGGCACGCAGACAAATAAGTTGACTAATAAAAAAGAGAGGGGAAAAACATTTTCAGATAAATAATAATAACAGACTTAAGAATGTTCACTTTCAAAATAAAAAAAGATTTTATTTCATGATTGTACATTAGACATTTCTAAATGTATTTAGATTTACATTTCTAAATCTATTTGTATTAGATATTTCTAAATGTGTTATATTATCAGGCTAAATCTCAAATAGGAGGGTGGCTGAGTGGTTGAGAGGCACGGACAGATGTTTAATTAAAGATGCCAAAAGTGAGTCATCCTGCTCAGCTGCCACTGACCAGAAAACAGAGAACATGTGCGTCACAGATAGCGAGAGAGAGAGAGAGAGAGAGAGAGAGAGAGAGAGACTGTCATTATTAAGGGAAACAAATTACAACACTGATTAAAGAACAGAAAAAGTATTTATGTGTGTGTGTGTGTGTGTGTGTTGTGTGTGTGTAGTGTGTGTGTATATATATATATATATATATATATATATATATATATATATATATATATATATATATATATATATATATATATACATATATATATAGCATATATATATAGCATAGACTATAGAAGAAAGACAAGAAAATAAGTGATTGATGCTGATCAGTTGAACTGGGAAATGACATTGACAGGAATCTCTTTTGATCAGAGTTTTTCAAGTTCACTCAACCTCACTGATATAATGAATGATAAACTAAAAATAAAATATTTGACAATCAGCTATTCTGGGTGAAGTATCTTTTTTGATACTTCAAATCACATGAAAGCCATGTAAGTAAATTCAAATAAATATAAGCTCATTCAATTTGATATATCATTCACAATAAAGTGTTACCTTATTTCATTCACACACACACACACACACACACACACACACGTGTGTGTGCGCATGTTTTTGTGACATATCAGGAAACAAATTTGTGTAATGACAAGGGTATAACATAGGTATTACAAGGAGAAGGTTACTTTTCAGGATATTACTCCATGTCCCCACTTTTCAAAATGCATAGAAATCACACAGAATGGAGTGTATTGAAAATCTGAAATAGAACAAAGTTTCCTGTGAGGGCTAGGGTTAGGTGTAGTGTTGGTGTAGGGCGACAGAATATACAGTTTGTACAGTATAAAAACCATTATGCCTATGGGATGACTTTATTTTGATGATCTACCGAAAGAAATTCTGCTGATTATAATTACTTTTGCATTTACGTCAACTTATTCTACTAACCCTAACCCTACTGTAACAGTTTGCTAATACTCTGTTGAGAGTTTGTTGACATGTAGTTGCAAAGTAACTTATAGATATGTCTAAAGCAGACTATCAAAATAAAGTGTAACCCTAAATAAATCTAAACACAGTAGTCTGACAAATTAAAAGTGCACACTTCAACACTTATGATGCATATTAAATGCATAATTTATGCTTATAAATATACACATAACTATTCTAATAAACATTTATGTCACTTCCTCCCAAAACACGCATAATAGGATGTTGCCTAATACTCATTTATTTAACTGAACTCATGCGTGCACACACACACACACACACACACACACACACACACACACACACACACACACACACACACAGATACAGGCCTACCTCTCGTGAGAGAGGGGTCTCCTGTCGGGCTGTTGTTTCTGCCTGTTGCTTGTTCCACATTTGGGTTCAGAGTGGCTTAATCTATTAAAGTCGGCATTGGGTAACCTTATGCTGGTGAGAAACTAGAGCTGACTCTACGCAAACAACTACGTAAACACACACGCAAGCACACACACTCAAACATTTGTGTGCATACACATTCAGACACATACACAGAACTACAAAAATAATCACAAATACAAGATACAGAAGACTTAGCCATCAGTCAAGAGTAAAACAAAGTCTGATTTTAAAGTTATCAAACTTTAATAGAGGTCCATATAAGCACTGCTGTAACCAATCTCCCCTCAGCGGCTCACCTTCTCACCTTTAACAGGGTAAGACGTCTCATCCTCATGTAAAACAGCTGTTAAGTGTCATATGATAGATTTTATATTCATCACGACATGTCGACACGCCCAACTGGTGGCAGTCCAGACACATTTGATGAGCATAGATCTACCAAGACTGAATATATCTGACTAATGCCTTACATCATCCAGCGTCAATACACACCAGAGTGATCGGTTACATACCACATCAATCCTGAGAGCGCTTAATTACAGATCACTACACCTCATCAGCTCACCGATTCATCCTCCACACTTACAGATATCCACTCCATCAACAACATGCAGTTTGCTGTCACCGAAATGACAGAAGAATACTGACAATTTATCTGCAGATTTGAGGGACTGATTTTGACTTGGATCAGACTACACAGAGTATGTACTGTTGTGAAAAGTGCTGTAGATGTTACATGTTTTATTGGTAAATCTATCTATCTATCTATCTATCTATCTAGCTAGCTATCTAAACCACCTTAGAACAACACAAAACACACGAGCAACTATCTAGCAATCCCCCTAAACCATTCAGAACACCCTAGCAAAATTATAGCAACCAGAATGCTCTCTTTAAAGTGCCTAAGCATTCAAATTACTTACTGCAATGCCCATATTGCATTCAGATATAGAATATTTAATACATATTTACTTTAATAAGGGAATACAGTGAAAATAAGAATACATACTATATTCTCAGCTAAAAGCACCCTGCTGTAACTATCCATGTCTTGTCTGTTCTTGTTAAGAGAGATTAATTATACACTGACCTGCACAACCGTAATTTGACATGATTAATGACTTGTGGGCTGCAGTCCAAACACAGCATGCTCTCATCAATTTCTCTCTGTCTGGCCATTAAAGCAAACTGTGACTTATGTTACACTTAAAACTGTCCCATCTTCATGTGACAGGCTGTTAAACAGGTGCACTTTTCTGTGTAATGAATTTAAAACCACATAGCTTAGATTTTTAATAGCACATCAAAAGCAGAAAGTTTCCATAACAAGCATGCCTACAATTCCTTAATCTCCGTCATTCAAAATTCAATTAATATGAAAGTCAAGAGCCATTTTAATGGGGTAAGCAGTTAAAGAAAATCCTAAAGAATGGCATTTGTCCTTTGAACAGATTTGGCTGTGTTATTAATAGATAGAAGACTTAAGTGGGAAATCCAAAAAGTGATTATAATCATTCCATGAAGTAAGATGCAGTTTAACAGCATAGTGATGAAAAATATACATTTTGTATTCTGTAAAAGATTCTAAAATGTACAGTATATAAAGTACATTATATTTTCTGTTGCTATAATGTATGAAAAAATTAATAAATATATAACTGGATTTGAAAAAACAAAAACAAAACATAAATCTATACTTTCTAAATGTCTTTTTACCTATATTAAGCCATTATTGTAAAAGTAAATGGGGCAAACAAAATGTGCGGGGCAGTTCTATTAGGCAATTAATGTGACTAAGGCAGATCAGTGATATAAGCTGAGGATCACCTCACTCAGCTGAACAATAGCGCCACATGGCTGCTAGTATAGTGGGCACAACTCCAAAACATCAATCCATCGCCAACATCCAGAAGCTTCCTCACAATAGATAACCAGTCCATCCCTACCTGATACAGAATGATTCATAGTAACATCTATGTAGTGCATGTTACTAAAGATAACAGCAGTTATGGAGCAGAGTTTTCCTTTAATAGGAAGAGTCCACTATGACCAAAAAGGAATTTACTGAAGGACAAGTCCACATCGGGACATGATATGTCTGTGCAATGAGAAATAATCCTAAAAGCACTATTTAACCCGTCACCGGAAGTACATCAGCAAAACGACAAAATAAATTTCAGTGCCAGTGCTTAAAACGAGAGGGAGCTTCAATGATCCTCAAATGTGAAATCTGAACTAATGACCATATGCACTAAAGATGGATTTTCTACTGATTAATATTAATTAAAACTAAAAAAAGGATAGATAGATAGATAGATAGATAGATAGATAGATAGATAGATAGACAGACAAACACAAAGTTAGAAAGACAGACAGATAGATGGATGGATGAATTTCTTTTTTTCCAACAGAATGTTCAAGAATATTTGCTGAAATTCTCTGCGTTTGGTTCTCACTGCAGTTGGATGTTTCCCACAAGCTTCTCAAAGCATCCAGTGCTTCTGCTGTTGTTTTTAGTCACACATAATGAGAGGTTTATGTTTACACCCTCATCTGCATCATAGTCTGACTTGTGCTTCTATATGAACACAACCCCAAAATATTAGAATATTCAGTTATAACTAGGCAAGCAGTCATATTTATAATTTATCAATTTTCTTTTTCTCCCTCTCTTCTGATTTTTTCCCTGTTCAGTCCATGGGAATCAGTTTCAACTGCTTGGCTGCTTATTTAAATTCTATTTTTACTTCCTGAAGAATGCAAATGAAATCTAAGCTGTTCCTCAGAGACTGCTTAAGTGTTTTTATTTATTTATTTATTTATTTGTAACTTGAACAGTTTGTGTACCCAGTGTTTGCCAGGGAGAAGCTTTTCTGTCATTTTTAACTGAATTGCAGTTTTAATATTCAATGACTTTGCATGTATAAATATGGTTATGAGAGGAAAGGATGCTTCTCTTTCCCTCTTTGGCATGCAGTTTGTTTGTGCTTTGGCCTTGGTGCTTGGGGATTCTCCTTGGCAGCGTGTGTGAGATTTACAGAGACAAGGAAGCCCTAAAAACCTTTAGATGCCAGAGTTCCAAATTACCAGCCTGTCCCTTTGGGTCACCCACTCTAGAGCGCACAGAAATCCACTGGCCATCAGCAGCCATATGGTTTTTTTAAACATGGCAAGTATCCTTAAACCTCAAATACTGCAGAAGACAGGTGATATAAGACAAAAAGTGACAACTAAAATAAAACGATTAATTACATAAAAAAAAATAATAATAATAAAAAAGACACACACACACAAACTGAGCAACTGTGTACTTCTACACACTCACAAAAAAATAATAATAATGAATATAAAATGCACAAGTTGATAGTCCACTTTGTAAGGGAAACAGGTCAATTTAGCTCAAAGGCAATCATTTAAGATTTTAAAGGGAATTTGAACAGAATCACTGTTTCGCAGCTGATCACTGAAACGCCCTGCGATTCACTGAACGAGCCGTATAAAATCAAATCTGCACTGGATATTAATATCCAAAGTATAGTGAAAACACTATTAATTAGCACAGTAACAAGATCGGCAGTTTAAGACATTAACTTGTAAGCACAAAACACAAGATACTTCTCTTTTCAATATGAATGAGCCTTTATTAGATAAATCTAAGACATATAAACTAATCTAACACATAAGCACACACACTCACACATTCACAAAAGTTGCAGGAGGATAGAAAGTTAGGGAAGAATGAGTTTAAGAGAATGAAAATGTGAAATCCCAAGTTTACAGCAATACGTGAAATTGCATAGACATGAACAACCATCAGTCACTTAATTAACCCTCGCATTGAGTTCCTCAATGAGGTTAAAATTATATTAGATACACCAATACAGATCAGAGTCTGGAGGTAAAGTTACTTGCGTTGCCTGTGTAACAGGGTTCCCTTTGTTGTCGCTGAAAAGGGGGTTTCCCAAGGTTGCTGATTGGCAGGAAGTATAGTAGTCGTTGAAGTGACGTCTTGGGAAGCCCGTGGTTGGGCGTTGTCTAACGATGTGGAGTTGTGGGCTGGTTGAAGTTTCAGACGGGCACGCGAGGTCAGACTCGGAGACACGGCGTTGCAAAACTTAACTCAGAACACGAAACTCTCAACGGAAAAGAAAATAAACTAAAGTAAAAGAATAGAAGTAAAGTTTGACGAGACTAGGTGGTGTTTCTTCTCATCGTGGCTAAGTAGCAGCAGGCGTGCAGGCCGAAGCACGCTGGAACGGCGCTCGAAGAACGCTAAAAGTGATGACTAAAAGCAGGCTAAAAGCCAAAGCAAAAATCAAAAAGCAGGGTAAAAAGCTAAATTTGATGGTGTCCTGAGTATTTAAACTGGCCTTTTGGCCACACCTCAAATGTTGCCTTGACCAATTAGATATTGTCTTTGCTCTGGGTTTTGCGATGTTTGTCCTACCCATTCATAAATCATATGTTAACTTATCAATCACGTGGTCCAAATTTTCCCGCTCTTGCAGAGTATAATTTTGGACATGATTCCTATGATAAGAATATGATACATTTGACAAATAACTGATGGTCAGAAACGTTTCAAGCAAGGAGATTCGAACACAAACATACTAAACATGAATATGAATACTTAAGCTATTCAATAGTTATTAAAAAGACATACACAATAAGTGATTAGAAACATGATAGTCAAATGTGTGGGTTTCATAAATGATATGGAGTTAAGCAATGGACTGATATTCCTTTAGAAGTCTTTTTGAGTTAATTTTAAGACAGTTCTTGTGCCATTCTCTGACATAAAGATGTTCTGTGGAAACCAGAGGTTAAAAGGTCCCCTTAGGAATTTCAGTCTAGTTCTGCTAGGTGGGGGGAAGTCAATCCAACGATCTTGTTTACTCTCATGGCTTAACATGTGAGGGTCAGACTGTCCATCTCTTTGATTACTTGCCCCAAATTTGACAATCTCTTCTTCAAATTGAAATTGTCAAAGAATTGTTCTAATGGTGTTAATGTTGAAAGCTGTTCTGTGAAAGAGCTGGTTGGTTATCTTGCTTCAGACTGTGGTGCTAGGAGTTGATTTACAACATCCTGTTCCCTTTCTGAGGAATTCTGCTCCTCGTGTTTCAACCTTGCTCACGATCGAATCTTTAATTTGTCTGGTTCGGGTCTGATTCGCTACAACTTATATAGACCATAATCAGACACCATATTTGATTTAATGCAGATAACATTTAGAGTAGCATGCGGTGTATTTCAATCTAATTCTCACAGCTCACAACTGTTTTATGGAGATTTTGTCAATTGATATAACATATTTTCATGATCAAGAACAAATACACCATAAGTGATGGAATTGCTTTGGGGTCCACTGTAGTCTGATTTACTATTCTTAAACAGACTAGTTACTTTTTATACACTGAACAAAATTATAAACGCAACACCTTTGTTTTTGCCCCCATTTTTCATGAGCTGAACTCAAAGTTCTAAGACTTTTTCTATGTGCACAAAAGGCTCATTTCTCTCAGATATTGTTCACAAATCTGTCTAAATCTGTGTTAGTGAGCACTTCTCCTTTGCCAAGATTATCCATCCACCTCACAGGTGTGGCATATCAAGATGCTGATTAGACAGTATGATTATTGCACAGGTGTGCCTTAGGCTGGCCACAATAAAAGGCCACTCTAAAATGTGCAGTTTTATCACACAGCACAATGCCACAGATGTCGCAAATTTAGAGGGAGCATGCAGTTGGCACGCTGAATGCAGGAATGTCCACCAGAGCTGAATTGAATGTTCATTTCTCTACCATAAGCCATCTCCAAAGGCGTGCCAGAGAATTTGGCAGTACATCCAACCGACCTCACAACCGCAGACCACGTGTAACCACAACAGCCCAGGACCTCCACATCCAGCATTTTCACCTCCAAGTTCGTCTGAGACCAGCCACCCGGACAGCTGCTGCAACAATTGGTTATCATAACCAAAGAATTTCTGCACAAACTGTCAGAAACCGACTCAGGGAAGCTCATCTGCATGCTCGTCGTCTTCATCGGGGTCTTGACCTGTTCTGACTGCAGTTCGTCATCGTGACCAACTTGAGTGGGCAAATGCTCACATTCGATGGCATCTGGCATTTTGGAGAGGTGTTCTCTTCATGGATGAATCCCGGTTTTCACTGTACAGGGCAGAGGGCAGATGGCAGACAGCGTGTATGGCATCGTGTGGGTGAGCGGTTTGCTGATGTTAACGTTGTGGATTGAATGTCCCATGGTGGCGGTGGTGTTATGGTATGGGCAGGCGTATGTTATGGACAATGAACACAGGTGCATTTTATTGATGGCATTTTAAATGCACAGAGATACTGTGACGAGATCCTGAGGCCCATTGTTGTGCCATTCATCCCCGACCATCACCTCATGTTGCAGCATGATAATGCACGGCCCCATTTTGCAAGGATCTGTACACAATTGCTGGAAGCTGAAAACATCCCAGTTCTTGCATGGCCAGCCTACTCACCGGACATGTCACCCATTGAGCATGTTTGGGATGCTCTGGATCGGCGTATACGACAGTGTGTTCCAGTTCCTGCCAATATCCAGCAACTTCGCACAGCCATCGAAAGAGGAACGGACCAACATTCCACAGGCCACAATCAACAACCTGATCAACTCTATGTGAAGGAGATGTGTTGCACTGCGTGAGGCAAATGGTGGTCACACTGAGTGGTTTTCGGACCCATTCTGTAATA
The DNA here is from genome assembly GCF_018340385.1 of Cyprinus carpio. Classification (NCBI taxonomy): domain Eukaryota; kingdom Metazoa; phylum Chordata; class Actinopteri; order Cypriniformes; family Cyprinidae; genus Cyprinus; species Cyprinus carpio. The sequence goes on along the minus strand of NC_056594.1, from coordinate 3,945,366 downwards.
GTCTACTGCTTTTATACATTCAGAAAGTCTTCCAGTTTAGTGGTCAGTCACGCAAAGACCTGTTACTATATAATGGCTATAATTACATAGACAACTGAGAGGCCACTCATCATTTGACCATTGGGTTTACAAAAATCATTTCAAATTAAAGAAGCATTTTCTCAACGTTTAAGTGTCAAATTCAACTACTGTTGAACAAATTATTTTTTATTTGAATTATCAGTAGGATATTTAACCATGTATTTCTATGTTGGTCGGGCTTTTGTTTTGAGATGGATCTAGTGAAGGGCTTGCAGAGTGGTGTACACATCATATGGTGCCCATCTCTCCACAGGGCCCTCAGGAGTTCAGTCTGTCTGTTATTTGAGTGGCCAGTACAGTTTTTCCCTGCTTCAGGGTGCCGAGCTGACTGTTCAAAGTACACCAGAGGTCAGTCTCGAGAGACTGATTCTCTTACTAGATCATCTGGCACCGTGGAAACTTCTGTCAAGAGAGATCTGTGCTCCCGGGAGTTCTGGAAAGAGTCCACCGGGATGGGGGGAGTCTACTGCTAGTAGCCCCATTCTGGCTGGCCCCAGTATGGTTCTGGGACCTTGTGTCCCTTCTCAAAGGGTCTCCAAGGGAGATTTCCATCAGGAGGGACCTTCAGACTTCTGTCCGGGTGGCACGATTGTTCATTCAAGGTATACATGGCGGCTATACCTGCTTACCATGTTATTTTGGATGGTCAGTCATTGGGAAGGAACCTGCTGGTGTCACATTTTGTTGTGGTGCCTTGAGGCCGAGGCCTACACTACACACTAGTAGGGTCCTGGCATGGGATCTGTCTGTGGTTCTAGACTGGCTAAGAAAGGCCCCCTTTGAACCTCTAGAGAAGTTTTTGGAAAAGTTTTTGACACTAAAGACAGTGTTTCTATTAGCCATTTCATCTCTCAACAGAGTTGGTGACCTTTAGGCCCTTTCTATGGCCCCATCATGTCTTGACTTTGCACCAAGAATGGTGAAAGCCTTCTTGCCCCCAAGGCTGGGCGATGTACCGAAGGTGCCCACAGTTTTTCCATGGACCATAGTGCTGCAGGAATTCTTTCCTCCTCTATTTCAGGAGCCAGACCAGGAGAAGCTTAATTTGGTGTGTCCCTTTAGAACACTGGACACCTACATCCACAGAGCTGCCCTGTGGAGGAAAAATTAGAAATTTTGTCTACTTTGGTCTGCCCATGAGAGGTCTCCCGGCAACCAAACAGTCATTAAGCAGGTGGATACTTGTGGCTATCTCCGTGGTTTATGAGTCCTCTGATCTCCCCTCTTCTCTGGGGGTCAGGGCCCACTCGTCTAGAGGTATGGCGGCATTTGAAGCCTTTCTGTCAGGTGTTTTGCTACACAATGTCTGCAATGTGGTGGGCTCACCTTTGTTAGGTTTGAGTCTTACCTATCAGATAGGTCCTTCAAAATATCTTGGAGAGGTGAGGTGTCCAAGTCGCAGCATCTAACTACTGGGGTGTCTCAGGGCTCAGTTCTTGGACCACTTATCTTCTCTGTCTACATGACATCACTACAGTAGGTTCTGTCATTCAGAAACATGGCTTTTCATATCACTGTTATGCTGATGACACTCAACTCTACCTCTCCCTGCTCGCATCTCAGCTTGTCTAACAGACATTTCTTGCTGTATGAAGGACCATCACCTTCAACTCAACCTTGCCAAGACAGAACTGCTTGTGGTTCCATCAAACCCATCGTTTAATCACAATTTCGCCATCCAGTTAGGCACATCAACCATAACTCCTTCAAAAACACCCAGAAACCTTGAAGTTATGATTGATGATCAGCTGACTTTCTCAGACCACATTGCTAAAACTGTCCGGTCCTGCAGATTTGCTTTATTCAACATCAAGAAGATCAGGTCCTTTCTTTCGGAACATTCTTCACAACTCCTTGTTCAAGCTCTTGTTCTGTCCAGGCTAGACTATTGCAGTGCTAAGTTATGTTTGGTGCTAATACTGTCAAAACACACAAGGTTTGTGCATAGACTCAGTGGGATATGTCTAAAATGAAAGTAGGGGAGCGCAGGACACAAAGTAATGCGGGAGTTAGTTTTAACACACGTGGTTTGAATATTTCCACACATGCTAGCATAACAAAATTTGCACTATTTATTAGATACTATATCAACATTATATATATATATATATGTATATATATATATGTATATATATATATATATATATATATTATATATATATATATATATATATATATAAAAGTAAGCCAAAATTCAATAATATTTTGAAGATATCGCTGAACATTTATTTTACCATAATAATAATAATAAAAAATCTGGCTTAAGTAAATTTTTCATCTCAGTTTTTTTTTATTCATCTAAAATGAGACAAATCTGCTATTATTTTAATCTTCAATCTGTTATTTATCAGTTTAGATAACAACTAGCAGAAGACACTAACCAGTTTTAAATTCCAGTTGTGCAGATGGGGAACGTTGTAACACTGCATTACAATATGCTATTCTGTGACATTAGCGATGTAATTTACACTATTTACTTTAATGAATTTTAATGAGAAACAATGAGAAACAGGAAAATAAAGACTGACAGTCAATGTTTAGTCAGTTTAATGTTTAAAAAATTATTATTTCAAGACATATAAAGCAGTTTTTCTCATGTAGGTCCTCCCAAGCATTGACTGCAATGTGTTCATTGTCAAACTCTAAAGTCAGATTATTTTTAATTCTTAAAAAATTATTATTATTATTATTATTTATTTTATTAACAAAATATTTTAGTTTGTCATGTATAATTTTTTCATTCGATCAGATAACATTTTAAGATGTCATATGGTCATGTTACAACGTGCCCCTCAGATGTTACAATGTAATTGTATACACTGTAATTATGAAACAAAGCGACATATTTATACTAGACAAGTGTAAAATTACTGTAGATAAAATATATATATATATATATATATATATATATATATATATATATATATATATATATATATATATATATATATTCTGAACCCCGTGTGGATGTACACAAACTGAGAAAGTCAAAAGTGTTACTTTGTGCCCTGCTCTCCCCTAAATAACTGAAAGAAACAGATGCATGTCTGTGTATCAGATGCGTGCAGGTCTTAAAGGGACAGTAGGCTACATGCTGCCATGAATTAAAGGGATAGTTCACCCTAAAATTTAATTTCTGTCATCATTTATTCACTCATATGTTGTCCCAAACCTATATTAACTTCTTTCTTGTGCTGAAAGCAAAAGAAGATATTTTGAATAATCTGTGTAACCAAACAGTTGCTGGTCCACATTGACTTTGATAGTAGGAAAAAAAAAATATTATGGATTTCACTGTGAACCAGCAACTGTTTGGTTTTCCATCTTCTTCAAAATAGCATTTATGTTTAGCAGAAGAAGGAAACTCATTAAGGTTTAAAACAACTTTTGAGTGAGTACATGAAGGTATAAAAAAAAAAACACCATTTTGGGGTGAATTATTCCTTTAATGATAATAAAACACCAAACACACAGAGAAAAATCACTCAATAATCTTGACTGAAAAACTTTAATACAGTTGCTTTAATAGGAATCAATGTATATAGTGTTTTATTTTTATATTTGTTCATTCAATTTTTTTTAATGCTCCTGCTAAATACACCTATTGTACCTGAAAATAAAACACTTTATTTTATTTGTATATTATCTGTATTTGTAATGTGTATCTTTGTTCTCTTTTTTTAATAACAAAGATAAAATAATGACAAAGATTTCTATGCTCTTCGGCCTAAATATCCGCCATACTTTTTCTTATTTTGTTACCTTAAAAAGCTTTATAATAGGGAAATTAGTTTGGCTGTGATGCTCAAACAGCTTGCAAAATAGAAAAACCAACATGACAAGAAGTGTGATAAAATCATGATATTTCCAAAAAGATTTGTTACATTTTTATCATATCGCCCACCCCTAGCCGAGGGGGAACAGACTCCAAATCCCCACCCCCGGTCCGAAATTGTGCCCTCATAACACCATTTCGCCCTTGCCCCTCAGGAGGTCTGTGCACGCCACTGTCCTCATTTGTAAGTCGCTTTGGATAAAAGCGTCTCCTTTATGACTAAATGTAACCATGGTTCCCCGAAGGGAATAAGATGCTGCGTCACCCTGCCATACCTCTTGCATCCCTGTGAGCACTAGCTTCATCCTATCAGAAGCTGGTGTTGTTTTCATGGGATGAGCAAATCATTCTTGATTTAACCATAATATAACAGGTATATACAATATTTTTGAGATCAATGTTTTTCTCACTGAGCTCCTAAAAAACAAACCCTAAAATGACTTTGCTTTCTCATTTGAGTCTCTCACAAAGCACTGATTCACACAGCTTGAGCTGCGAACGCCTGGTGTCTGTGATCCCTGTAAGCACTTGTCGAGTCAAGCTCAGCTCAGCAACTGTTCTAGCCTGATTTAGCTACTGAATCACATCTGCAAACAAGCCCCAACAAACCATCAACTTATAGCTAAGCTCTGCCACACAGATGTTACTTGGCCACTACCATTATAAGCTCATTAGCACATTGAAATCACGACAGCTGTGTAATTGAGCCTGATTAACAGTATTATACTGTATCATATGTGTATTTTTTTTTCTTTTCTTGCAAAACATGTTAACTTTGTACATCACAATCAAGGGCTTAATGCACAATTAAGAGGAAATAAAAAAGAATGACATCAACAAATTGCAAATCTCAACAAAAAAAACTAAACAGACAAAAAAAACAAAACATAATAAACAAACAGATTAACCTTTACAGAAATTTCACAATTTAACTATTCAACCAGGAAAATTCAAATCACAGAGCCATCAGTAACAGTATGGGCAAAACTTACGCACAATGAAAGACACAATGCAAACTTTTGGAGGAATCCATAAAGTGACCTGCAAAGGTCATAAAATCATTAGCTGAGGGTTTGTAGGGAAACCCTTCCAAATTATACACTAAAAATACCCTGACCCTGCTGCGCACCCATCTGTGCACTGCTCAACAAGGGCATTAGTGTCTATACACGCAGTCTCTGAGGGTCACGCCGGCCCATCAACGCCTACAACTGACACAGCAGGTCCTTCACTGTGAGCAGGAGGGCAGAAGGATGCGCTCTCCTCTAACCAACATCCACCTATCATTATTCACTACATGCTGACTCAATGCTGAATAGATTGTATTATTCTTATTGACTCTTTTTTTTTATCAAAAGCAGTTTTACCTGATATTTGTTTCAAAATATTTGATTTTTTTTTTTTTTTTTTTTTTATGTGATCTAAGCAAAAGGACTGAAGTTCAAATGGACTTAAAATGATTCATATTATTATATTATTATTAAGATTTTACATTTTGATGTTGGTGGGAAACCAACAAACGTTTTTCCACAACATAGCAAAAACATGGCAGAAATAGTTATGAGGTTTTTTATCATGTTGACTGGTCTCTACAATGTTTATGAGTATTATACTTACCACATTCGAACTTGTACTTTTATTATTTTTATTATCATTATTGTTGTGTTTTTTGTTGTTGTTCTCTTAGAGAATGCGCCATAGACAATGGTTGTATTTTGGTACAGTCGTGTTTTATTATATGTTGTTTTTTTGTTATTTTAACACCTAAATAAAACGTCTCACAAAAGTTGATAATTGTTTTGGAGATGTTTTTGACTAGGCCTACTTAAAACATAGCAGGTTGTTTTTTTGTTTTGTTTTTTAATTCAAATGTTTTATTTTGGTTATATTATTTTCAAAATGTCGATGCAGTTTCTAAAACATTTTTAAAATGTTGTACGGCAAAATTACCTAATTACAACCAAAAAGTACAATGTTGTAAAATTTGTACTGTTTGGTGGAAAGATGATTTTCCACTGAAGAAAATCTAAACTGAAGAATTTTCAGTTGAAAGCAAATAAACAATCATACAATTAAAAATCTCCAAATAGTTCATAATAAAAAGTTGCAGTACTGCGACAAATTCATACAGAATCAATTCAGTTCTTCTAACATGGTTACAGCTAGACGAATACATTAAATCTGACTTGAATCTGAAAAGTTTTACTGAAATGTAAATGCAGTCATACCTTTGTGAGGTGCAGTGGTGTGTCGCTGAGAGCGCGCGCCTGTGCAACAGCTGCTACGCGCGGTGACGCGCAGAAGAGCTCGAGGCAAACGTGAACACTGTGACGCTTCACATTTGCCAAGAAATGATCGAGAAAGCCGGAGTAAAATGAGCACTATGTAAACGATATCCGGTATCTTGTACGGTTAATAGCATGTAAAGTTTGTAAACGGGGTTTCCAGCATTGTGGGTGGAGTTTGCAGTCAGAACAGCAGTGTAGTGTGTAGTGTATGAGTTTGATCTGTAAGCTGGACTAAAGGGTGCTGGGGGCAGGACAGATCAACCACTGACAGATGTGCTGCTGTGAAACTAAACGTGTCAGCTGTTTAAAAGTCAAAAAAGCCTACAATACTGTATATGTGTGTGACACCGGGACTAGCCTAGTATGTGAAACAAGGTTTTGAGTCACACTTTTATTGGGGCAAGTTGTCATTTAAATGTTATAAAAACTACTTTTGCTACCCAAAAACACTGCTAGGCTATATTAGTTTTATAGGCTATTAAATGTTTATTTATTTATTTTATTTTTTTCATAATTGGTTTCCGATTGAAAGGTGTATAAATCTAAACAGTGATGATTAATTCTATCATTTACTGGTTTTGCTTGGACTCGCTTGTTCTCTTCGCTTTCAGTATGGGGACCAAACGCCTCCTGCCGGACACTGAGAGATGCTGCAACTGAAAATACTGCATTTGACGTGTACAGAATTTCACTGAGAGCAGCACTACTACATTACGATAAGGATATTAATTATATGATTCTTGAAGTCGGCTTTCATTTTTTTTTTTTTTTTTTTTTTTTTTTTAGAAAATGAACTCATGTTAAGATAAGATATTGGTTTAAGATTAGACCAATATACATCTAAGAGAATTATTAGTTTTAAAGATTAGAAGGTTTAGACCCTTTCCTGAGTTTTTTTTTCATGGGCGGTGCCAGAATCTGGAGCAATATAAGTTGATGTGTATTTCTCATAAATGTTAGATGAGGGCAGTTATATTAGTGCAGGTTGTTACATGTGATATCAATGTTTTAATGTTATATCACTGATGCATTATTTGTTAGCAAAAAATCACGTTGTATTTAAATTCCATCAATTTTTTTGCTTTTCTGACTTCTTACTTTTCTTTCTTTTTTTAACATTAAAACCATACATTTTTAGATAAGTGAGAATCGATCCTTATAGCTTCTTATATAATCAGTGACCATATGACAAATGTCACTTAGCATCAGTGGGGTTTGAACAGAATAAACAGAAGTTCGCAACAAATGTTTGGTGTGGCTCATTTCAGGAGGAGGTCTTGATTTACAGTGTGTGACGGCACTGAGTCATTTCATGTATTCTCATCTCATCCCAGCAGACAGGAGGGGTCTTAAAATATCCTAGCCCATGAATATTTTACATCAGCATACTCTCTTCTATGATGACTTGCTCTCTATTTTTCTCTTTTATTCTTCCTGACTTTGCCAGTTTTCTGTGTATGGTAATGAAAGAGATGGGAAAGCACACAGCTTAAAACAAACCTGTATGACATTGCATATTTTTTCTGAAATGACTCCACCTGTCTGAAAGGATACTGATAGTGTGCCTATCTTCTCAGTGCAGACTCATCCGGTCTTTCACAATGGAGCAGCACAATCCATCTTATCTAATTCGATCCATTAAGAGGTGTGTTCTGCATTCTCTCCTCACTGAGCTCTCAGATGCATATAGAGCTGAAGTGGATGATGTTGTGCTGAGTGACCATTAGCAGTCAATGACTATTTTATTCTTTAGTAATTTCCACTCTGGCTGAAGCACTGTCTACTGTACTTTGCTCTGCTGTCTGCTATTTCTCTCCAAACTTGTGTTTCATTAATAATTCATTATTCATAAAAACATCCTTACCATCCAAATGTTTGGTGTTAGTGATGTTTTTCTATTAAATTAAATACTTTTATTCAGGAAAGATTATTATTTGATCAAAAGTTACAGTAATACCATTTTATTTTACAAAAGAACTAAAAAAAAAACATTGTGTGTGTGTGTGTGTATATATATATCAAGCCTTTACAATTAATCCAAAACGCGGCAGCAAGATTCATTTTTAATGAGCCGAAAAGAATACACGTCACACCTCTATTTATCAATTTGCACTGGCTACCAATAGCTGCTCGCATAAAATTCAAGGCATTGATGTTTGCATACAAAACCACCACTGGCTCTGCACCCCTTTACCTAAATTCATTACTTCAAACTTATGTGCCCTCTAGAAGCTTGCGTTCTGCAAGTGAACATCGCTTTATTTTGCCATCCCAAAGAAGCACAAAGTCACTTTTACGGACTTTTAAATGAAATGTTCCCTCCTGGTGGAATGACCTGCCCAACTCAATCCGAGCAGCTGAGTCCTTAGCCATCTTCAAGGATAAAAGCGTCTGCTAAATGGCTAAATGTAAATGTAATGTAAATATATATATATATATATATATATATATATATATATATATATATATATATATATAGATAGATAGATAGATAGATAGATATAGATATAAACTTGCAGTTTGCATGATATAAATGTGTAATTCCGAATTTTTTTCCAGAATAGTGAGATAAAAACGTCCAATTCTTACCTCTTACAATTGCTTTTTTCTTTTTCTTACTTTTTTTTCACAATTGTGAGTTTATATATCTTGCAATTCTGACTTCTTTTCTGAAGTTATAAAATCCAGTACTGAGGGGGAAATCAAGACTAACTTAGAACTGTGAGAGAAAATGTTGCAATAACCTTTTAATTTATTCAGTGGTGGAAATGGAGACTTCTTTCAAAAACATTAAAAATCTTACCAAGCCCAAAATTTTGAAAAGTGTTACAATAAGCCAAAACATTTAAGATATAGATAGATAGATAGATAGATAGATAGATAGATAGATAGATAGATAGATAGATAGATAGATAGATAGATAGATAGATAGATAGATAGATAGATTACAGATTGCAGTCTTAACCCATAAAAAAATAATAATAATAATCTGTTTTTTTCTTTTTCTTTTTCTATTTTTAATGCATGAACAGATTTATATCCAGCATTATAAATTCAGTTAAATATTCATGAAACATGCTTCTAAATATATAGGCTAGGAAATATTATGCTACCCTTTTCATATGTCTGATCCTTTGTTCTGTATCTGGAGAAATAAAATTAAAAATACCTCATTTATGCAATGCAGGAAAGTTACATGTTGGATTTAACTGCAAATCATCTTATGTTAACAAAAATGAGAAGCTATGTGAAAAATCTATTGAGTACATTGTATTTCCACCTCCAAACAAAACATTTCTTTTGTACTAATGCTTTGAGTCATAGACAGAAATCAACATTACTCTTCTGCTGTGCTGGAGGTGAAAGGGGAGTAAGGCCAGAGCCTTTACCAATTACCATCGACCCAATGCTATATTTGATCCACTGTGGTCTCTGCACTTCCTCACAAGACTCAGAATAATTTTGAGCAGCTGCATTAGGGTCTGTGATATCTCATCACTTAAGGTTAAGGTTACATGCAGGTTTTGCGTCTGCAGTGCTGCAGGTCCTCTATTGACCAAGACAGCAATCGGACAAACAGTTTTTCTGGACAACAACAGCCGTGTGATTCACAGCACTTATTTTTATTTGAGGGTGTACTAGTGGTTGCCATCGATTGATATATATTGCAGGGAGACTGATTATACACATTATTTGCAAAGCTTAATGGGAGTGGGCGAGCACTAAAGAGTTATTTTACTGTAATTTGCTAGTTGTCATTCTCTGATTGGTGGAGTTTTTTGCAGAATCATCAACGCTATCTCACGGCAATTCATACATATTTTACGAGGTGGCTAATTCGTATGAATTCGTACGACCTCACTCGTACGATTTCATACGATTTGGCTAGACCCCAGTGACGGTTAAGTTTAGGGGCGGGATTAGGTGTAGGTCATTCGTACAAATTCATACGAATGTGCAACTCTTAAAATACGTACGATTTGGAAAAAATCGTATGAATTTGTACGAGTGTGGTCGTACGAATTCGTATGAATTAGCCACCTCGTAAAATATGTACGAAATGCCGTGAGATCGGGCAGGAATCATGGGTCACTGTTTAATGTGATTATTGACATAAGCTGAAATCATGCTGGCTGATGGCTATAATAAAATTCATTACAAATCAAATCCCAAATGGATAAAATAATTGTTTAGTCTCAAAACTCAATTGTTTGGCTATATTGGACACACATTTAGCACTGTTTAAGGGATAGTGCTCATCAATGTCCCCAATGCCTAAAAACAGGCCTGCATACAACTTTATAAAAAGTTCAAAGCTTAACTAATACAGGTGCTGGTCATATAATTAGAATATCATCAAAAAGTTGATTTATTTCATTAATTTCATTCAAAAAGTGAAACTTGTGTATTATATTAATTCATTACACACAGACTAATATATTTCAAATGTTTATTTCTTTTAATTTTTATGATTATAACTGACAACTAAGGAAAATCCCAAATTCAGTATCTCAGAAAATTAGAATATAAATTAAGACCAATACTAAGAAATTATTTTTATAAATCTTGGCCAACTAGAAAGTATAAAAATGAAAAGTATGAGCATGTACAGCACTCAATACTTAGTTGGGGCTCCTTTTGCCTGAATTACTGCAGCAATGCGGCATGAGATGGAGTCGATCAGTCTGTGGTACTGCTCAGGTGTTATGAGAGCCCAGGTTGCTCTGATAGTGGCCTTCAGCTCTTCTGCATTGTTGGTCCTCTCAAAAATAATCCACATATTCACAATACTCCAAAGATCATCCAAGTTGTCAAGCCAATTAAAACAGGGATACCATGGTCGTAAAACAAACAATGATTCATAAAACCGGGTACTGGAAGCTTTGGCAATGTGTGCAGGTGCCAAGTCCTGTTGGAAAATGAAATCTGCATCTCCATAAAGTTGGTCAGCAGCAGGAAGCATGAGGTGCTCTAAAACTTCCTGGTATACAGCTGTGTTGACCTTGGACCTCAGAAAACACAGTGGACCAACACCAGCAGATGACATGGGACACCAAACCATCACTGACTGTGGAAACTTTACACTGGACCTCAAGCAACGTGGATTGTGTGCCTCTCCTCTCTTCCTCCAGACACTGCGACCCTGATTTCCAAAGGAAAAGCAAAATTTACTTTCATCAGAGAACATAACTTTGGACTACTCAGCAGCAGTCCAGTCCTTTTTGAAGCGAGACGCTTCTGACACTGTCTGTTGTTCAAGAGTGGCTTGACACAAGTAATGCAACAGCTGTCAGTTATGTCTTGCATACGTCTGTGCATAGTGGTTCTTGAAGCACTGACTCCAGCTGCAGTCCACTCTTTGTGAATCTCCCCCACATTTTTGAATGGGTTTTGTTTCACAATCCTCTCCAGGGTGCGGTTATCCCTATTGCTTGTACACTTTTTCTATCACATCTTTTCCTTCACTTTGCCTGTCTATTAATGTGCTTGGACACAGAGCTCTGTGAACAGCGAGCCTCTTTTGCAATGACCTTTTGTGTCTTGCCCTCCTTGTGCAAGGTATCAATGTTTGTCTTTTGGACAACTGTCAAGTCAGCAGTCTTCCCCGTGATTGTGTAGCCTACAGAACTAGACTGAGAGACCATTTAAGGTGTTTTGAGTTAATTAACTGATTAGAGTGTGGCACCAGGTGTCTTCAATATTGAACCTTTTCATGATATTCTAATTTTCTGAGATACTGAATTTGGGATTTTCCTTAGTTGTCAGTTATAATCATCAAAATTGAAAGAAATAAACATTTGAAATATATCAGTCTGTGTGTAATGAATGAATATAATATACAAGTTTCACTTTTTGAATGGAATTAGTGAAATCAATCAACTTTTTGATGATATTCTAATTATATGACCAGCACCTGTAATTACGTATTATTAACATAAGTGGTGCCAGCATGAAAAATGAATCAAGATGGAAGAGAGAATATCCTTGTACTTATGGATACACTTATGTTATGTACACTTATGAGTTGTATGTCAAAAGTTTCAAATCATAACATTCACAGAAAAAGAGAAAAAAAAAAACATGCGATTTACAGTAAGTGAAAAGTACTTTAGCTCTCAAGTAGCGAAGACACATATTACAAACCAAAATAAATTAAACTTTACAATCAATTAATAATTAATACAACATTAATTATAAATAATTATAAACATGTTCCTTGAGGTTGACTTATATGTCAATACTATATTTTCAGTTTGCATTTTAATTTAAGTTTAGATTTTAGTAACTATATTATTTTATTATTAATTTATTTTTATACCAGTTTTAGTTAATGTAGTACTTCATATTAAACTTTTTCCACATTTCTAATTTTTAAATATTTCAAGTTTAACCTATTTATTTATTTCATTTATATTATATTTCTTTTCGGCTCCATTTCAGTTTATGCCAATTATTTTAATAGTTCTAGTATTAGCGAACAGTAACATCTCTGACTGTCATTAATTATGATCATACAGTAACCTCACTCCGCTCTTCTAGTCACTTTCTTTGCTCAGCTGAGAAACATAAGATGACGGATTGCTATTAGCAAGGTGTTAGAAACTACCTGCTCTCACAGACTCAATGATATAGCTGTAAGGCTGCAGATCCCAGTGGACTCTTCCCAGCAGCTCCCTGTCCTACTTTCACTGGCCAAATGCACGTAGTTCCCGAACAGGGGTGGAACACATTCACTGAATGTGTCTCTATGGGACAACCAGTGGCACATTAGTCGATACTTTATTAGCATACGGGTTGCACCTAAAATGTGGTGAAGGACTAAGTTCAATATTCATATACGGCCTGTTTGTAGGTCAGTATATGTGATGTATACCTGATATAGTAACCCTTGTGGAACAGGTTATTTTTAGCATTGTTTTTAGTATGTTACAAAAATGATATTCATAAATGCTAAATGTAATGTTTTTGGACAGTCAGTTTCATATTAATTGTAAATGAAAAGTTTAAAAATAAAATATACTTTAATGCACTGTATGTTATTACACATTTGTAATGAAGTTGCAATTTAGTACATTCAAATATATTAATTTAATAAAGATAAAATAATCACATAGCCTACATTACATGTGTTTTAGTATGTTTAAAATATAATTATTAAAATATAATGACACTTTTATAAGTGTGCTAAAGTGTGTTAAGAAATAGTGATGATAGTGTACTTTCCTTTTTAAATTATTATTGTATTATTAATATTCGCAAGTACAGACATTAATAATATCTGCAAGTTCAGATATTAAAGTGAAGTGAAATGACCTCCTATAATTAATATATTATAATATATATTTTGCTGGCAACATCCAGTCAATCTGTACTCTGGGTTTTGAAGTGAAACCTTTAGAGAACCACTGCTCTAAAGCACCATAACCCTTCTTTGACATAACTAATATACTTTAAAAATGATGCAATGACTGCTGCATTTTAAATCTGGCTCTGAAAGAGAGTGTTCAGATTCTCCCTCAGATAGCGTTTTTGGATAAATAGCCATCAGCTGCCAGGACTCCTGTCTACCACATGCCATCTCATCTCAGACAGTCTGTCATCCCTTCTTATAAACAATGAGAGAACAGAGGCATCTGCAGCAGAGTAAGAACCTGTGGAGGTGACAGTGGGGTGGTAATGGTGTTGGGCAGGTTTGGACCAGCTGAGCTCTACTAGAACAGATGGGAGAGACGGGCCGGTGCAAGGTGAGATCTTCACCTGTCGCAGGAAGCTGGAAATGTTTGCTCTCCCACAGGTTATCCATCGTCCATATGGAGTGGACTATAAATAGATGACTTTGCTTTCTCGGCACAACGCAGAGTGCATTTTGCTTAAATTAGGAACGAAACACAATGCATTTGGACGGATCTTTCTGCTCAGTAGCATTCACTAGCAACAGAAAGATGTATAATGGCCTCATGTACAGCACTGAGAGTACGGTTTTTTTTTTTTTTTTTTTTACCTGTCTAAGCAACCACATGCAAACTCTTAAAAACATATGATACTTCTAATTTAGACATGGTTTCAAATTTATATATATAACTTGATGTACTACAGTAACTGAAAATAAAACTGAAAACTTTATTTCAGCTACTAAACACTAAAAAAAAACAAAAAAATAAACTTAATTCACCAAATTAACTTAAAATAAAACACAAAAAACAATTACAGTAGGTAAGAGAAGGTTAAAACCCAAAATAAAATAAAATAAAAAAAAAAATCTACATTTCTAGATTAACTACTTTTAGGTCATTGTTTAAAAAATAATTTGTTACACTATGTGAAAAATAAAATAAAATAAAATAAAATAAAATAAAATAAAATAAAATAAAATAAAATAAAATAAAATAAAATAAAATAAAATAATTACAGTAGGTAAGAGAAGGTTAAACCCAAAATAAAATAAAATAAAATAAAATAAAATAAAATAAAATAAAATAAAATAAAATAAAATTTCTACATTTTTTCTAGATTAACTATTTATAGGTCATTATAATTTGTTACACTGAGCATGTGAAAAATAAAATAAAATAAAATAAAATAAAATTTCTACATGTTTTTCTAGATTGACTATATTTAGGTCATTATTTAAAAAATAATTTGTTACACTGAGCATGTGAAAAATAAAATAAAATACTTAAATAAAATACTAAAATAAAATAAAATAAAATAAAATACAGCAATTAGGTATGAGAAGGTTAAAACCAACACTGAATAATAATTAAAAATAATAGTAATAAAAATAAACTCAAACACAATCTAGATTCACTATTTTAAGTCAAATGACATTGAGCATGTGAATAATAAAATAAAATAAAATAAAATAAAATAAGAGGCAATTTGACAAAAGACTTAAAACTAATGAATCCACCAGTAACCACTAACAATTTCAAAAAATGAATCAATCAACATCACCACCATCATCCCAAAATTAAAGAGACACAGAAATAATCACAAGTCATTGTAAGCTTATCATGATTTATAATATACTCATCCTCATAATCATTATTGATAGATCTCTTTACAGTTATAATCTTTTGGAAGGAAAAGATGCATCTCTTGTTCTCTTTCCAAGATTGTCTTTTAGGTTAAGCATTAGCGTCCAGTGGTCCTTGTAAAGTGCATGACATTTATCACATCCAGAGAATGTACCGAGTCCTCCATCTCTCGGTTCTTCAGTCTGTTATATTATTGTGCTCAGTTTTTTTAAAGTTTTTTTTTTCTTTTTCTTCTTTATCCTAGAAAACAAAGGGCTGTACAAGAAATAAAGATCAGGCCTCCTGGATGACGAAGTGGGGACAATGTCACATACACGTATACACACAGACACATGCAGACCAACACCTAATATCTCAGCTCATCCACTGAAGTGCACAGTTCATTATCCATCAACTTGTTGACATCAAGAGTATCTCCACAGACGGCGGAGAGAGGTGTGCTACTACACAGAAGGATAACATGTGCTTTTCCAAGCAGTCAAAGTTTTGCCATTCACACTTCTATAAGGCCTTGTTCACACAGGAAGCAAAAATTCGAATCAAATCACATTCTTAGGTCATCTGAAATGAAAGTTGATAGATTAAAATCAGATTTTTTCCAGTAACCTTGTGTAAATAAAAATACATAATGTACTTTTTAAAGAGTACTTATGACGGAAATAATACATTTAAAAAATACATATACTTAAGTGCGTACTGAATGTTTTTCAGACACTAAATTGCATGTTATTTACAATTAAATAAAAATGTCTATTTTTATATGTAATTTCATACATCGGTTGTCTTTAAAATATGGTTTATTGTGTGTATACTGCTGAATGTACTGACAAGCATTTATGGTACAATAAAATATACTTTAATGTAATTTCTATTGAAACTATTCAAATATATTTGTAATCACACATTTGCGATGGTAAAGTTGCAAATTAGTACATTTAAAATATATTAACATTAAATAAACATAAAAAACATACTACAGTTCAAATTATAACCGCATACTTTATATTTGCTTGAGTATTTTAGTCACATCAAAACATACTTTAAAACATGACTAACACTTATTAAAACAAACTGTAACGTTTTTAATTTGACATTATTACAAAGAGCACTTCTTAAAAGTGTAAGGTGTTGAGAAACAGTCATGATAGTATACTTTCTTTAAATACACTTAAGTGGCCTTTTATTTAATTAGTATTATACTATTAATATCTGCAAGTGCAGACATTATTAATATTAACCATATCTGCAGGTTCAGATATTAATATAAGTGCAGATATAATTTTTGCAAGTGTAGTCTTGTAAAAACATACTTTTTAGATTTGAAGTACACATTTAATGCAATTAAGCACACTGCTTTTTCACAAGGGTTTGAATATTTGGATTGGATTTCAAAGTGTTCTTTTTTTTAATTCAGGCTGCAGCATGTATATAATGTCACAGACAACATTCACCCTTTTTTTCATGTAGTGAACTATGGAATTTATTATTTGCTACATAGTAAACGATGCATTGGATGAATGAAATACACCCTTTTTTAGTTGCTCAATGCTATAGTCATTACCATAGTGAGCAATGTAGATACGCTATATTAGATATTGGCTACAGTGTCTTAACAAACAGATCCAGTCACTTTAAGCACTACAGCATAGACAGTCAGTCCAAAACAACTGGATTTGGAAAACAAATCGGATTAATGCTCACACCTAAAAAAACCCAAAAACAACTCTAAAACAAGAAGTGACCACCTCCATCAATCTTTATGATCTTATTCTGCTCTAACCACATCTGCTCACCTATCCTCTCAGTCTTAGTCTGTTCATCTATCTGTTTGTTCATTTGTCCACCCATCTTTATCTATATATACAATGTATTTCCGTATTGCATGTACATGTTTATAGCAAATGAAGGCTTGCTTTTTTTATCCATAAATCATGCCTGAGTGTAAAACAGTAAAGCCTGTAATGACATTCAGTTGAATATTGATTAGATATAAAGGCTTGGTTTGATTGCTGATACATTTATATACCGCAGTAATCGATAGGCAAAGCTTCTATGATAAATACAGTTAGAGGATCTTTTTTTTTTTTTTTTTTTTCAGTGTTTTTGCTTAATGTATATGAAGTATACTAATACTACAATACATCTAGATTTGGATAAGGTTTAAAGGATATAATTGCAGCTGTGCATTTTTTGTCTATTGAGAAACTGTGTTACATGGTGGACGTGTTTTATAAAGCTATAGCTTGCATTAAGACAACAATGAAAGCAGCGGATTTTTTGAAAGTATCATCACAAAGCTGTGTTTATATATAGGCGTTAAAAGTATTTGAAATCTCTAGAGTATTACAAATGTACAGACCGACTGTCGTGGTGAATACATTAAAAACAATATATTCACAATTTCAGACAATGAGGCAGCTATGGAGATCCTATTAAATACGATACTTTCAGAGCATCAGTTCGGCGTATTTCGCTATAAAACGCTAACAAACATTATGACATCTTATCAACTATCCCTTCATCTCAAAGATAATTGTAGCCCTGGCAGTGTAAAAGGGCTTGCCTAATTACTGCATATCATCCTTCGCATGGACATCCAATGTAAAAGGGCTTTTGCATGCATTCAACAACACACATTGAGAAAGTCTGTTTTCCTGAGGTGACTGACAAGCATCCTCAGAGTGGCGTATGTTATGTAGGATATACAGTCATTACAACAGGATGTGATGGAATCTGTGAAGGTAAATATGAGAGGACGAAAAAAATAATTGTGATTCTAAACTACTATGTATGAATAAATGCCTTAAAATATGACAAATATGTCAACATGATTTTTTTTTTACTTCACACATCCCTTTTACTCTCATGTCCTTTTCATACTCTAATCAATTAATTTCAACATTTTTCTCTTTAAATATCATATTTTGCGTAGCCATATATCACATTACACAAGTAAAACGGATTGTGAACAGTTTCATGTTAACTTTAAGTGACTTCAAGAATGTCATCACATTCTTGACACAATTTTATGTCTTTTTGAGAGACCAAGAAAAGTGTCCCATCCATTAAGGCTGAACGTTACAGTAATGGCTGCAATATGTTGCTTACTATTCCAAGTCTGGGAGACTCTTCTTAAGCGATCTCTGCTTTCTCTAAACATTGCCTTAAAACTGGTGAAAGCAGGTAGCATGGCTTAGCATAGGCTCAACCCCAAACCTTCACTTGTAGTAAAAGTGTTATTAGGTTAGGATGTCTTGCATATGTAAAGGGTGGAATGAATGGCGCACCACGCTCTTGGATATGGCAGTATTGCCTCACTGAGATGTTTTCAAAGAGAATTTGTGTAGCCTCGATGGCCAGAGGCTTACCTCTCATTCAGCCAGTGTAACAGCAAAAATAGTTGCAAGGAGATCTGCTAAGAGTTTTGGCAGTGGAGTGAATGTAATTCTGAGTTGAACGTGTTTAAAATGGGGTGGTAGGGTAAGTACTCTTTAATTACCATAGAGCTTTTCTACTTCTCAACTGTAAATTGCATAGGTCCTGAACCGCTTGGATTTCAAAACAAGTGGTTTTCTGCTATTATTTCCCTCTTTAAAGACCCCATGAAATGGTTTAACAAAAACAATGCCATGACTAGAGACTGGAGAGAGAGAGAGAAAAATAAAAAATTAAAAATAAAAACAAACAAATAAATAAATAAATACAAAAAAAGTCACTAGTGTAAAAACAATAAAATATGTTTTGTGATATATTTGTTATTTAAAATATGATTTCATAAATACACATGGCTTCACTTTAATGGAGAAATATACATTTGCATATGCATAATGGTGTAGTTACATTATTTACCAGCAGGGGCTAACTATAGACACTAACCAGCCAAACCTATTTGGAAACAGGAGATTTTTTTTTTTTTTTTTTTCATTCTAGGGAGTATTTAATCAACCAAATAAATAAATAAATAAATAAATAAAATTCCGGGTGCATCTCAATAAATTAGAATGTTGTGGAAAAGTTCATTTATTTCAGTAATTCAACTCAAATTGTGAAACTCGTGTATTAAATAAATTCAGTGTATACAGATTGAAGTAGTTTAAGTTTTTGGTTCTTTTAATTGTGATGATTTTGACTCACATTTAACAAAAAACCCACCAATTCACTATCTCAACAAATTAGAATATGGTGACATGCCAATCAGCTAATCAACTCAAAACACCTGCTGAATTACTGAAATAAATGAACTTTTCCAAGACATTCTAATTTATTGAGATGCACCTGTATATTGTCCTTAACAGATGATATTATCAGTATTTTGCTTCCTTTTCTTAGAAAGGCTTAACATACCTCAAAACCCAAAACTAACTGGATTAAAACTGGATTAAAAGCTAAAAAGTCCAATTTAATTTCATGAGGTCTTTAACATCAACACAAGGATAAGCTACAGACTAGACATGTTAAGTGTACCAACATTTGATTTGACAAAATCATCAGAATCCCTTGTTATTAAATCAGGGATTGAGATTTTTTAAAGTTAGATTTCCCTCATATCCAAATGTGGTGCTTTTAAATGCTCATTTTAATTGGTGCATCTCACTCTCCCTCGCTTAATTAAACCAAACTTCAAAATGAACAACCTTGATGGTATTCAAAAAAGTGGGCTATTACATAATAACTAATATATTAGCCTACTAACATAGAAAACTATTTGTAAAATCTTGTAACCTTAAAAAAAAACAAAACAAACAAAAAAAAAAACATTTCTAATATTGCACATACTGTTAATCTCACAGAGAAAATATTTATATTGATAAAGATATGAATACTTATTTCTAGTTTTGTAAGTATCATTCTTCCTACATGCATGCTACAAGGAATGTGTACCAGACATGCATCACAAAAGTAGTAGAATATTTCCTATCTCTTACAAAAGCTATTCAAGGAAGCATCATTTTCATACAAGTTTTATCCAAATTCTCCAGCATCATATAATGAGCAGGATGCACCATGAAATGGCACAAAAAATGTAAAAACAACATAAAAATGCAATAAATAGTGGCAGTGGACTTCATCTTTGGTGACCTGACATAGTGAGCTAGTGTTTTGCTGTTGATGGCTGCAATGTCACAGTAAAATATCTACACTCCTGCAACCCCTCGTCAGATGCTTGTAGGGGTAGATGTTCATTACAAAAGACATTTCTCATACACATGGAATGCTTGGAAGTTTACAATGCTGGGAAAAGTAAGTGACGGGTGGAAATGATGCAATGGAAGGCAGCTTCTCATGCAGAATAATGGAATGACGACGATAGAAAAATGGGCAACTTCAAAACAATCTCCGCTCCACTTTCAGGTCTGTTTACTCTAACACGGGACACACTGAAATCCTAGAACATTGGCAGCAGAAGAGGGAAAAATGGTCAGAGATAGAGAAAAGGGGCAGTTTAACTGGCTTTCCAGGCCTCCATGATTGGTCATGCATGTATTTCTCCGTCACAAGATGGAATGCTATATTTTAGGTACCACCCATGGTATGCTGTTGTCCTGGCAGGACAGGCAGCGTTTGTGCATTCACAGAGAAATACATCCTCCATGGTGATTCTTCACAAATATACATTAACTCCTCCATGTTTTAAAGCCACTGATCAATTTGGAGTGACAAAATTGTTGTTTTTCCAAGGTACAAATACACTTGAAAAAGACTCAAGGGGTCCTCAGGTTGGCAGTGAATGGGGAGTGGGAGTCAGGAATTGGTCCCTCTATGCTACGCATGTATCTATTGGGCTACGATTTGGCTACTGTTGCAAGCAGAACGACTACTAGAACAGTCACACAGAAAAGACAAACTCCATGCAGACACTGAACACGAGGATGCAAAACAACGTCCCCCAACAATCAAGTTTTCCAGAACTTGCGACAGGGAATGGGTATGGAATGATGAACAGGTCTTCCCTATTGATCCTTCGCTCAAATGGACACATTTCAGTTCTCCCGTCTTGAACCTCTTGCACGAGGCATCTGAAGCCTTCAAAACTGGGGTTTGCACTCCCCTACTTTATCTCACCTTCTTTGCAAGGCTGTTCAAAGCAGTTATACATCTGTAAGCATTTTGGTGATGTTAACATAGTTAGTGTTGGTTAGGGTGCAGTTGGCAGTCTTGTTGTTCTCCTCTCGAAACTCCTCGTTGCTGTTGTTAACGGCTTCTTGAATTTCCATGTAGTCAGACTTGCTCATGGTTGACCCGCTGTGGCTCTTTTTCAGATCTTCTGAGGAGTCTATCTTGGGCACGCTGGTCACATTAAGATACTGGGCCTGTTCCTCACCTTCTGTCTCTCGATGGTAGAAGTAGTTGAAGTTTGAGACTATGACAGGCACGGGCAAGGCAATGGTCAGCACACCAGCGATAGCACACAGGGATCCCACAATTTTTCCACCGATAGTAGTTGGAACCATGTCACCGTACCCTACTGTCGTCATTGTGACCACGGCCCACCAGAAGGCATCAGGGATGCTAATAAACTGTGAGTCAGGCTCGTCCGCCTCTGCGAAGTAGACAGCACTTGAAAAGAGAATGACTCCGATGAAGAGAAAAAAGATAAGCAGCCCTAGCTCCCTCATGCTGGCCTTGAGCGTTTGCCCAAGAATCTGCAGCCCTTTCGAGTGCCGGGACAGTTTGAAGATCCTGAAGACTCGTACTAATCTGATGACCCTCAAAATGGCAAGCGACATGGCTTGCTGCCCTTGCTGGCCATCCTCTGGCTTCTCTGCTAGCTCTGTGCCCAAGGTGATAAAGTACGGTATGATAGCCACAATATCAATGATGTTCATTATATTGACAAAGAAGCCCGCTTTGCTGGGACACGCAAAGAACCGCACCAGGAACTCGAAGGAGAACCATATGATGCAAAGGGTCTCCAGGATGAAGAAGGGGTCAGTAAAGTAGTTGGAGGTGTAACTATTTGTTGAGTTGGAGCTCATGGAAATTTTGTGCGGGTCCAGGTCCTCATTGCGAAAAACCGGAAGTGTCTCCAGGCAAAAACTGACTATAGATATGAGGATGACCATGACGGAAATGATCGCAATAATCCGGGCAGGCCCTGAACTTTCAGGGTACTCAAAGAGCAGCCACACCTGCCGCTGAAACTCATTTTCTGGCAGGAGTTTCTCCTCTTCCTTAATAAATCCTTCATCCTCCCTGAACATCTCGATGGCTTCTTCCCCGAGCTCATAAAAACGTATCTCCTCAGAAAAAATATCCAATGTCACATTGACAGGCCTCCGCAGCCTGCCACCTGACTGGTAGTAATACAAAATGGCGTCAAAACTTGGGCGGTTCCTGTCAAAAAAGTACTCGTTCCTCAGAGGGTCAAAATAGCGCATTCTCTTTTTGGGGTCCCCGAGCAATGTCTCGGGGAACTGAGACAGAGTTTTGAGCTGCGTCTCAAAGCGCAGGCCAGAGATGTTAATAACCACCCTTTCGCAGCACTCATGATCTGGATCCGGGTCATACGTGTCCTGTGGCTGACCCGGGTGAGCTGCGGCTTCATCAACTGGGTCGCCTGTGGCAACAGTCATGCTGTGAATGAATGCAACCTGCAGTTTGTGGTCAGGATGCGACGATGTTGCCTCTAAAAGTTTGTAGGAAAGAAGCAGGAAATTTGGGGCTTCCTTTCACTGGTTAACACCTCCCTCTTGCATTAGAACCCAGGAAACACTGAAAGAAATATAAAGCAGGAAAAAGATTACTTAAGCCAACAAGCATTCTTTTTTCAACATGTGCACTGTGAGAATGCAACATGCTTACTGAATATGAATTTATTCTACTCAACTGAGTTTATTTGGATTCCTCATTTTCCAACACAAACTCATTTTGTTTTTGAACTAATATTGCAATTTACTCAAACAACATTAAATCTCCAAAGAAAGTAAAGAGACATTGAAACAATGCACAAGGATCCAAATCATGTCTGCTAAGGAAAAGCATGGCTACAGAAAACCAGGGCGCATATATAAACGTCTATCAATCACATAGAGAAGTCAGCCTGACCACTTTACACATTGTATTTGCTTTTATCTTCCAAGTAGATCGATACTTGCCATGGCAAGACTGTATCATTCCTCTTAGGATTCAATTATGCACTGTAAATCTAATAACAGCTTGAGTGCACTTAAATCATAATTGGATATTCCAAAACCTCCCCAAATGCATTTTGCCAAGACAGCAAGACTGCTTGAGATAGAAAAGTTGAAGAAATGAAACACTGTCTACCTTAGTTCACCAACAATAGGTAAATATATGTTAAGACAAATATATCTAAAAAAATAATAAAACATATACATCTACATTTACATGCACATAATTTTCCAAATAAGGTCTGTATAGTGTATACCATTTAGGGATGTAATCTGAAAAATAACTTTTCAGGCTGTACAATAATTGCAGTATTGCTGTATTGTTTTGGGAAATACTGCAGATGATCTTGCAATATATTTAGGCAATAGTTATTTATTTTTAATGTTATTAATTAGGAGCTCTCACATAGCCTCATTGCTCCATAAATGTGTTTCTTCAATAGCATGTTTTTTTTTTTTTTTTTTTTTTTTTACAAATGTGTGTATCTAATGCATATATAAATGAATGTTAAATTATAGTGGATTTCTGGAGTAAGTGTTGATTACATGATCCAACATTGTAATTTGGATAATTTGCCATAGAAACCAGAATATTGGTTATCAGTTATGCGGTTAATATTATGTTAATGTGTGCATAATGGGAATATAAACTAATTCTGATCAGTACTGGACTATTCTTGTGCATCTAGTAACAGCAGTCAGTGTCTCTACTGCTTAAAGCCTCACAGTTTGCTAGGCTGCTCATAACTGTTTTAAGCAGGTCTCCCAGCCTGCCTAAGCTGTTGCTCAGAAGGTTTAGCTGTCGGTTAAAAGGCTGAGAGACCAGCTAAGACCAGCAAACCAGCTTAGGCTGGTTTTAGCTAGGGGTGTTAATTTAAATCACAGACAAACATGAGTCATTGCAGTGTGTCTAATTAAACATATTCATCCAGCTTCAGTGTGTTATTCAAATACAAAACAATTTGAAGCTTCCATGAAGTCAGTCAGCTCAGCATCCACAGACAGTATAACTGCAATAAGCAAAGAGTAGGTTACGCAAGCTTACCTGCAAGCACCAAGAGTCCCCAAAGCGCCCGAGAAATCATTTGCAAAATGATTATGTTCACATGACACCAGCAGGACTAATATAATGTCTCGTTGCCAGGGTCAGTGGTGTCTTTCAGCAGCCATTCATTACAGGTACTGCAATGATCCTGGTGTTCCTCCCAAACGCTGCGCCAGATCTGCCGCGCCGGACTCGAATATATCCGCCCGTGTGCGCCTTCAGGACAAACGGGAAACATACAGCAGCGTGTCTCAAAGAAATGAACGGAGGCAAAGCGAAGGGGGCTCCCTTAAGGCGTTATTTGCAAAGCGCTTCCCATTGAAACGGTCCAAAGATGCTATGGTCAGCAAAATCTGACACCCCCTGTGTCCTCACAGTGTTGTCTCGACTCAATTCGGAGATCTGCAAAGAAACAGGGGAGCTATTTGCGTTGGGCGTCGCCTCAAACATGCTCACATTACACAAGATAGTAACATTTAACGCAAGAGGCTGAGGAGAATTGCCTGAATACGTGTGGCCGCTCGAGTTTGCTGGCCAAAATGATGCTCTGAGGAGTGGCAACATCTTGTTGTTGAGCAAACGTGCTCATCTTACGGGCAGAAATCCATAGAGCATCACGTTTCAGATGTTCCCAGTCTTAAATTTGCCTTTTTTTTTCGTTGCACAAAGACAGCGTTCCTTTTAAGCTGTTATCCAATTGTCCAAAAACAAGGTTTTTTATTTTTTTATTTTTATTTTTTTAATAACAAGACACATATTCAGATTCCAGGCTCATGCACCCATGAAAACACATCACACCGGCTGTGATCAGTGTTTTAACCCCTTCACGCAAGCGCGAGGTGTCTGCACTGACATGCTTCAGCAATAGGATCCTCTCTCTAGGTGGACGATCAAAGCATGCCCATGCATTACTGTGCTAAAGGCATTCACGCATTTCGTTTCACTCAGTGCATTGATGCATCAAAGCATGCATTTAAAAATAAAAAGTCAACCTTCCCGAGTTGTTTTCAAGATGCAAAATATCCATCGAAATAAGCACAGGGATTCCTCGTGCGCTTACTTGTGCTCTCCTCGTTCATTTTAGGGAGTGGCGCGGCGTGTACGAGCCATTTCATGTCAAAGTCCAACTTTTCGTCTTTTACTCATAATTATTTTGTTAGAGCGAGCGGTTTAGGCTGCAGTTAAGCACTGCTGCGCATACAAAGAGACTAAAGTGAGCTGTGCAGCTGCTCACCACCACTCCTTACCGCTATACAGCGTGGGCAAATTAAAGGGGAAGCGCCTCCTCTGCGCTAATTCAGCTGCTGCTGGTACCTCGCTGCCTCTGGGATCAGAATGACTATTATCAGAGTAATTTACAGTTATTTCCTTTTTTAAAATATGTATTTGTCGAAATATTTATTAAAATGTCTATTTATTTATTAAAAATATCATGTGCAATATTTTAAAACAAATAAAATTAATATTAATAATAATAATAATAATAATATATTTTTATGCTATGAAGTTGTCATATTACACATTTTTATGTTAAATATAATTGTTCATAAATTAAACTGCACATATTTATAATTAACATGTAAAAAATAGTATTCCAGTCCAAATTACCTTTTTATCATTTTATTTCTAATTTTTATTATTATTCTAAAATAATATAAATAAATGTAATAATGTTAAAATGTATTGAAAATATATTGAAAGTATAATATAAAATGTATTATACTTATAAATGAACATTATAAGTATAACACAGACCTAAGGCCTCTTAAATATGTCAAATTTAACCTTAATGGGCTGGAGCTGAGTTAATATGCACATATTTCTTATCAGTTCTTAACATGTGAATAATGATGTCCTAAGCATAATTAACAGCACTTTTTTCCCTCATACTTGCCTGACTCACTAATGAGTCCATATATCTCTGCTGCTCCAGTCGCTCACTGTCTGGAAGCTGTAAAGACTGGATTTTGAGCCTTGATGTAATACATGTAGAACAAAGACTTTGGGAAAACTTGCTGCCACTGAATAACATTTTGAATCTAGCATATGCATTTACACTCTATATTTAGTCATATTAACGTATTTTGTATTCTTTTGCACACAAAATGCATTTTATACTTGCTAGAAACCTGTGATAATTCATAGAGAGTCCTGGCTACTGCTAGACCCGAATATGTCTGTTCATTTCCAAAGTGAAATGAGAAATGGGTAGCGTGGAGTTACAACGGGTACATTAGGGAGGTGCTAAAGTATCTCTGGGGACTGTTGCTCTGTTTGTGCGCGCGAGAGAGGATGAACTGTGCGTGCCTGCTGCGTGATCATGCATCGAGAGAGGCTGATTGCACAATGCCACTGCATGTTTACTAAACCAGCAAAATAAACACCATCTGATGAACTGAGCCAAATATGTAGCCTTATTGATAGCGCTGGACTGATGTGATGATGATTTGATGAAAGTGGGTATTATGGGTCGATGTTTGGATAAGGAGATGAGGAGATCAGCATTTATGGTGACTGACTGATTTGTCCTGAGGACAAGGTTGAAAGGTGAAACCACCTCCATTTAGACTGTTAAAGAAACAGTTTGATTGCTCATTATGGTGTTCTGAAAGAGTAATCACTATTGTTTATTTAATGTTATTATTTACTTTTTTAAACTTTAAACTTTTAAATCTTAAAATAAAATCTATTCCATACAAAACAACAACAGTTACCACAACTGGCAATATTGAATGTGTACTTGTAGTGTGCTTCACATCTTTAGATAGATAGATAGATAGATAGATAGATAGATAGATAGATAGATAGATAGATAGATAGATAGATAGATAGATAGATAGATAGATAGATAGATAGTCACGGTCTGCAGCTGTGTTGGAGCCAGGGGACGAATCCAGAACAAATATAGATTTATTTAACAAGGAACAAGGAAGCCGAGGTGGAGATGGAAAGCCGATAAGCCACGGCGACGGGGAGGATCTGGAGGACCAAGGCGGAACAGATGGCACCGGCGACTGACGTGGAGGCGTGGATCCAAAAGGCCATGGTGGAGCCGGAGCGGCAGAGGACTGAGGAGGAGCCGAAGGGATGAAGGAGCCTGATGGAGCCGGAGGGACAAAGGGACGAAGCGCAGCCGGAGGAGCCAGACCAAGGTGGAACCGGAGGGACGAGGGAGCCCGGAGGAGGGAGGGAGGCGGAGTCAAGGGATACTCCAGCCACAAGGGAGACGCAGTAAATTGACACACCAACACCGTGCAATGCTGCTCAAAAACGAGAGCACTCCACACCGTGCAGATAGTGGGCTGAGGACGAGCAGAGGGGCTGCCAGACGACAGCGGAGGAGGAGGCAGGAGCGGGTGGGAGGGCAGTCATTTGTGAGTTTTCAGGACTGAACTCAGGAACGGGAGCCCTCTCTGGGCTTAACTCAGTAACAGGAGCCCTCTCTGGGCTTAACTCCGTAACAGGAGCCCTCTCTGGGCTGGACATGGAAACAGGAGACCTCACTGGGTTGGACTTGGGAACCACAGCCCTCTCTGGGCAGAACATGGAAACCACATCCCTCTCTAGTGCTGGACATGGGAACAGGAGTGATAGAATGCTCCGCAGCAGGAGGGAGGAAAGGAGCCAGATCAGCATCCCAATCGATGATGTCCTCTTCTATAACCTCTCCATTTCAGTCCAGCAGTCCCAGATCCATTATCAGCTCACCCTCAGCCACGGTGCAGGGGGCGGAGCTCATCTCTACGCTCTCTGTCCGCGGCATTCCCCCTCTTGGCGGGCTCTGTTGCCGGCTCTCGCACCTTGACTGGCATCACTTGCAGCTCAGGCTCTGTAATGATCTGTTGCTCTGTCGCTCCATGCAGCAACGGTTCATCGGCCATGGCTAGCTCGGGCTCTCCATCAATGGTGGGCTCGGGCTGATGCTTTGTGCAGCGGGAGATAGTGGGCTGGGCTCTGGGTTTGGGTGTGCTCTGGATTGGACATAGACACTCTCCAGACACCAGATGATCGCTTCCCTCCAGCTCAGTCCGGTGGTGTCTGGGAGGTCTACGGGGAGGTAGTAATTAACTCAGATCCAGAACACTGAGTTCAGCGCAGCATCGTCGGTGAACCTTGCGGCGAGGGGATCCATAAGGGAAACAATGAGAAAAACAGAAAACAAAACACTGGGAAAAAATGCTAAAAAACAAACGGAGGGAAAAACACAAGGTTAACGGTACAGGTCCGGTATTCTGTCACGGTCTGCTGCTGTGTTGGAGTGGGGAAACGAAGGAACGAGGAGACGGAGGGAATCCATAACAAATATAGATTTATTTACCACCATGGAACGAGGAACACACATAGCAGGGAATAGATGAATAATACCAGACACTAGACACGGAAAAACACAGGGCTTAAGCACTTAGAACTAAACGAGACACACCTAGAATCAAATGACATCATAAACATAGGAAACACCCGGGAACACTGAACATAATCAGACATGGAAGCTAGGTAACGAGCAGTTAAAATGTATAATATTCAATGAAAATGTTCTCCTGTCACTCTCTATTTTGCATATACAAAGTGGCACATAATTTTAAAGTTCATGTACAACACAATCAGTGACTCCAAAACAGGTACATTTTTAAGTCTGAAGATGATTTAGAAAAGTGTACTTCTGTAGCTCTATAGACTATACTTTAATGATACTTTAATGGTTCTTCTGTCTTGAACTGTTTATTTATTTATTTTGTCCATTGATTGAGCCATTTTACCTCCTTTTCTACCTCAAAATCAGAATGCAGAAGAATTATAATGCCCTCTTTAACATCAGTTTGTCTTCCCATTATGACAAATGGACTGATAGTTAATGGATGCATCACAAATGGCTCTAAGCACCATGTGGTTGTGAGGTGCTGTAGGACTCAAGCTAGTGAAGTGCAGTTCCTGGGATGGCCAGAAATAATGTTTACCTGCTTATGAATTTTTAATTCATCCGAAACAGATTCTCTTTGCAAAACAGCTAATGGCAACATGCTAATTCTCAGTGGATTATTTTTCAAAACTGAACTTTGTCAAATCATGCTCCATTTAAAACTATATATAGTTTTGTTTATTTGGATAGCTTAGACTACTTAACAGAAGTTTGGATTTGATCCAAATATTCATGTTCCCTTCTTCACTGCTTTCCATCTCCATACAGCTACAGCTGTATAGATCTTAACTCACTCTGTAGGGTCGTCTGCAGTCCTCCCTGTTGGTCTGCTAATTATTTATGAGGAAACATGCCATTATAAGGAAACCATATAAAATGCAGCTCTTCCCCCAAAACAAACAGGCTAACAGCAAGGTTTGCATTGCATTAGCTTGACTGTCTTGATTATTTTTTTAAGATTTATGACTTCATGCATTCTTGTTTATTGGCTTCATTTATTTATTTATACTGTGACTATAATTGAAAATATGACTTTATGCCACTATGGTAATTGTTAATCAGAACTGCAAGACAATGCAGAAGATGATTTCACTTATTACACTCTATGGAGACCAGGGCTAATTGTCACATTTTTACTCCAGTGAATTATTGGGTGAATACTGTAGTTCACCCCAAAATAAATAAAAATCACAATGATCCACAACAATCCACATGACTCCAGTCCATCAATTAACATCTTGTGAAGCAAAAAGCTGGATATTTGTGGAAAAAATCCTTTATTAAGGCAGTTTTAATGTTTAAAATATGAGTCCTCTATCTGTAATATGGCTTTTTTCAGTGAAAGCCATCTCATCTGAATCAGGAGAAAAACACAGATCAACTACTGTTTACCATCCAAAAAAAAAAAAAAAAAAAAAAAACAGTTCTAAACAAATATTTCAGAATATTATGATGTGAGAGACAACAGGGGATCATTTTTTTTTTTCACTGGAGGAAGTGTTATAATTGATTGTTTTTGGCCAGAAGCAACATTTTAAAGTTAAAAAGTTCTTGATGGAATTATTCCTTACAAACACACAGCTTTTCACTTCTCCAGATGTTCACTGATGGACTGGAGTGGTGTGGATTACTTGTGGATTATTGTGATGTTTTTATCAGCTGTTTGGACTCTCATTCTGACGGCACCCATTCACTGCAGAGCATCCATTGGTGAGCAAGTGATGCAATGCTACATTTCTCCAAATCTGAAAAGAAAAGAAAGAAACTAACTCAACTACAAAACTCTTGGATAACCTGAGGATGAGTACATTTTTGGGTGGACTATTCCTTTAATTGACACTGATTAGTGAAGAAAAAACATACATTTCAAAAATAAAGGTAAACTAAGCAATTTTTCATAAAATATTATGAAATACACAATGCAAGATGATGTTATTTTGATTAAAAAAATACAGTAAAAAAAATAAAATGCTACAAAAGATTTCTATTTCAATTAATGCAGTTCTTTTGAACTTTATATTCATCAAAGCTACAATTATATATAACTGTATTGAACACTGACATAATAAACGTTAATATAACAATATAATGTTTTTTGAGCAGAAAATCAGTACATTAGAATGATTTCTGAAGGATCATATGACACTGAAAACTGGATAAATGACACTGAAAATTCAGCTTTACATCACAGGAATAAATTATGTTTTAAAATATATTACAATAGAAAGTAATTTTGATCAAATAAATGAGACTTACTAAAAAAATTAAATAAAAATAAAAGAAGAAATTCCATTCATTCCATCTTAGCATTCATAAGTCCAACCTGCAATATGAAAGGTAAAATACAGAAATATCAAACCATTATTTTGACCAACATATACTGTACTTAAACCTGAACCAACTGAGAACAGTTTATCTTTTTTAATAAAACCTTTATTATTTTAGTTGTGTGCTATTTTGTTGTGTTATTCAATTAAATGTCTCATTAATTGCTGTGTTATTCAATTAAAAAAAAATCTTAATAATGTTGGCAGTTCTATGCAATTTCACTTATACCAATCAAAAATATATCATTCAATTGTTAGTAATATTTTGAAGGGTTTGCATAAGTGTATTTTTGTAACAGCGTGCATGTTTCAGGTGCGATATGGCAGTGAGACTGTGATTGTGCTCTTTCGAGCTGGGA
The DNA here is from genome assembly GCF_018340385.1 of Cyprinus carpio. Taxonomy (NCBI): domain Eukaryota; kingdom Metazoa; phylum Chordata; class Actinopteri; order Cypriniformes; family Cyprinidae; genus Cyprinus; species Cyprinus carpio. The sequence continues at coordinate 3,913,844 of NC_056594.1, read as the reverse complement.
CCGATGTTCTCAGGAGACCTTGATGCTTCACCGTAGCAACCAGTGCAGGAGACTGCAGCACACAATGACTCAGACTAGCTTTAATTCTTCAACCACACACACTGAAGATAACAAAACACTTACCAGTACGCATCCCTTTATGTCTACACAGTGTTTTAAAGTGGGCACAGTTTTTATCTTTAATTATACAGTGACGCAATTTCCTAAAATATCTCAGTTTTAAATATCCCAAAATTGCTCCACTTTTGCTCTTCATTTCCAACATAAACACAGGCGGATACGCTCTGGCTGTTCGTAAGAGCTAATGTTATGCTAGTCTAATTTAAGAAGAGTAATGGAAACGCTACACAGAATTGGGACAGGAAACCTGTTAGTGGAGAATCTCCCTTTGAGATAATATCTGTGCAACATAATTGGTTTACACATTATGAAGTCACTTCCTCCGTACTGCATTACAGTAACTCTCTTGAAGGTGCCCTTCTCCTGATATTTTTAGTTTAATGTCTGGGTTGCAACTCCACTCCTCCCCTATCATGCATTTCAGCAGGTCTGGGCTCCACATACAGCCAACCCAGTGTCATATCTCTGAATGGAAAACTTCTATTGATTTTAGGTGAGAGTTCACTTCCCTTCTATTCTGGCGAGTGGAAAAATCCATATAAGGTCTCCCTGCTCATTACCTGTAGAGCTTTTGCTGGAATGGACAAATACATTGACTGGAACAAATCAGCCTGGTTTGGTCAGATCAATTCGGCTTTCATGAGCTCTGTGATAAGATGCGTGTTCAATACAATGTAAACAGTGAAGGCACATGCTTATATGTATATTCACACCGGCCCTTTTGTGTCCTTGAATACATGAGAGTGAACACATTGATTCAGTTGACACATCAAGGACATCCCAGGACATAAAGTCACTTTTTCTAATGCTGTGACACTGTTTCTGAAGCAGGCCTTTCTTTCTCGCTCTCTCTCGGGTTGTACTTACGCACTGAGGAGACTGTGAAGAAAGAGCACACCTGCCACAGCGACAGAGAGCACTTTCACTCATCACCTCTGGCACGCTATTAAGATGTACCTGCTCCCCTTGCTGTGCACTAGGTCAAACAAGAATAAATTAGGGATGGTGCACAGCAAGCAAACTACAGCAAACTAGGGCAGAAACTTGTGTTGGCAGAGGTAAAGTCAAACCAGATGGAAGAACTAACGGTGAACTGAATTGTCCTTAACTGCTATTTAATTGCTTTAAATAAATATATTTATTAATTATTTATAACAGGCCTATAAAAAAACTATTATGAAAGATCAGAGGCCTATTAAGCATATTAATTCGGTCACACTTTAGTTTGGGTACCAATTCTTACTATTAACTAACTAATAACTACAACTTTTGCCTTTAATAAACTCTTAATTTGCTGCTTATTAATAGTTAATAAGGTAGTTGTTAAGTTTAGGTATGGGGTAAGATTAAGGGATCTAGAATATGGTCATGCAGAATATGTGCTTTATAATAAACAGACAATTTGCAAGTAATGTGCATGCTAATAAACAACTAGTTAATCACTAAAGTGTAACCATTAATTCAATTTAAATGAAATCTGTTAAGCAAATTATGACACAAAATTCAAATTGAAATTACATATCTATAATATCTTTTTAAACAGAACTGGATAGATTTCTACATTTCTAACTCTACAGTACCTTGTGAAAAAGAAGCACACTTTAGCATACTTTTAAAAGAGTATTTTTTATGGAAACAATAAAAAATATATATACGTCTAAACTGAATGTAATATTTTTAGACACTAAATTGCATGTTTATTGCAATTCAATATACATGAATAAAGCTTTAATTTTTCTAAAATTAAGAGTGCTTTTCTTAGCCACTTAAGTAGAACTTAAGTTCATCTTTATATGTAATTTCATAATTAATCCTATAGTCTTTGAATTATGGTCAAGATGTACTGCAGTTAAAATTAGAATCAAGTACTTTGCATGTGCTTTATTTTATTTATTTATTTATTTATTTTTTCTTTAAAGCACAAAGCACACTATATGTCTTGCAGGCCAAAGTCTGAGCTCTTAGAAAAAAAGGTTTCCTTGATTTGAGGGGGGAAAAAGCTGCTGGATTTGAGAAATCATTGTTTGTAACACACACACACACACAACAATGAATTATCGTAACGTTAAGCACATATTGTAAGTGCCAAGAAAAAACATAACATTAAATCAAAAAACAGTGCAGTTTAACAGCATAACCTTTTGAAGGTCTCTTTCATCAGGACTTGTTTACTTGCTGTGTGGGGTGTGAAAGCTTTCAGAAAATGCCACCTGTCTTCCCAGTGAACTCTGGGATATGGGCCATGAGACTATATCATGTTGGAAAGGCTTCCAGGGATTTCTGTGTGAGACCATGCAATGGAAAAATGTAGAGCCAGGCCTGGAGGACAAAGGAAAACCCCTTCAGCTCAAATATAACCAGTTCTCTCTCCAGCAGACAGTATCTCGGCAGGATCCTGGAACAATCCCTCCAGTGTGGCATCCTGTGTGGAAGAAGCTGGCAGTGTGGGATGGACATGGAGAAGACCATCTGGTTTGAGTCAGTTAGGACTTCATAAGGGGATTTATAGGAGAGAGTGTGTGTGTGTGTGTGTGTGTGTGTGTGTGTGTGTGTGTGTGTGTGTGTGTGTGTGTGTGTGTGTGTGTGTGTGTGTGCGCGTGTGTTTGTGTGTGTGTGTGTGTGCGTGTGTGTGTGCGTGAAATGACGGATGGAGTGTGTTATGGGAGCAGGTGTGAACATTCAACCCAGTGGAGTGAATAACCGCTCAAGGCAGATTCACTTGTGAACACTGTAGGCTATAGCATAAAAAAATGACTGACAGGCCCTAGTTTGGTGGCATTATGGTGGGCGCAAGTCACACACAGATTAACATTTATATAACCATGCCTTAGATGATAACGAATGTAGGTTCATTCAGTTATTAGAAGCAATCATTAAATAGTAAACACCTACTACACAAGCGAGAGATAGAAGGACTCCATCTGGTCACAGTGTGACAGCGTTTCTCTTCAACTCTCTTTCCAAAATGGTGACAATCCAACCCATCTGTGGCCACAACATGACAGCCATAGAAACTATCCGCTCAAGCGTCATCAGCTGTATGCAGGGCTTCCATTCCCTAGACTACGTGACTACAAATTTGATCTTCAATATTACGTAGGAGAAAATGAACACTCAGAAGATTAGTATAGTCAAGAAATTAAGCAATTAGGTAAATAAAGGAACGTGAACATTTCATTTCACTACTGGTCAAAAGTTAGAGTCGGTAAGATTTATTAATTTATTAAAATGATTACTTTTTATTAATTTATTCAGCAAGGATGCATTAAATTGATTAAAAAAGTGTCAGTAAAGACATTTATAATGTTACAGAGGATTTCTGTTTCAAATAAATGAAGGAATCCTAAAATGTATCATTTATATTAATCACCACAACTTTTTTCATCGTTGATAATAATAAGTAATGTTTCTTGAGCAGCAAATCTGCATATTAGAATGATTTCTGAAGGATCACGTGATGCTGAAGATTGGAGTAATGATGGTGGAAATTTAGCTTTGTCATCATGGAATTAATATTTTAAAATATATTAAAAATAGAAATCAAGATTTTAAATTCCAATTTATTTCACAATATTATTCTGTTTCTGAATTAATAAAAGTAGCATTGGTGAGCATAAGATACTTCTTTCGAAAACATTTGTAAAAAATCTTACAGACCATAAACTTATAAACAGTTAAACTGAAAACATATAGTATGTTTGCACCTTTAGAATAACACCTGATAAAAAAATGGAAGAATAAGCACAGATTCGGCCCTTTAAGTGCATCTACACCAGAAAAATGCATCATGGTCTAAACATTTGAGAAAGTCAGCAGTTATATTCTGCTATTTCATGAGAAATGTACATTGGGGACAAAAGTCACTGAGGAATACTTAATATCTTTTGCTGATTTTGAAAAAAATTGATTTACACCCTCTCAAGTTGTTCCAAACCTTTATGCAACACAAAAGGAGATTTACAATAAATGCGGCTTCTAACCTTCGAAAAAATACACAAAAGCAACGAAACATATTACATTATAAGTCATCTAAAGACATATTGACGTATTATTGACACTTTGTGTATAGAACAAATTAAAATGGAAGTCATTAAACACATTTGCATTCACATTCCCAGCACATCCATCGAAACGTCTCATTTTTTGCGTTCCTCAGAAGTAAATCATACAGGTTTGGGCAAGTAAATGATGGCAGAATGTTAATTTTTAGTTGAATTTTAGTTGAGTTTAGCTCTGGGCTTCACAAAGCATTATCTTCTCGACTCATGAAGGGAGTTTTATCCTGTTATTTTAAAATAAACAGTGTGTAGTAATGAGTGAGCCATCTTCATCTGTATTTAGTATCGGTGACTCATATCCTGCAGTGGCATGCATACGGGTGGCGTCCCACTTTTCACATTTGTAGTATTTATAGTATATCACTACAGAATGCGACAAGGTATCATTCACAGATAAATCCACAAATATTTTTCCATCAAAATGAAATAAAACAGAGCTAAACAGAACAACGTTCTGGAGAACTGTATGTGCTTACTCAAATTGTCATTCTTTTCCAACTAAAGATTCTCTGCAGTACTTGAAGGTCATGCAACTGGGCCACTGCAGTACGCCTGGATTTTCCAAAGGCACATTGAACTATAAAACACTGAAAAAGAAATAATACAAACAGTACTGTATTTTAATACTGTTTTCCATCTTGCTTTTGCACATTATCACTGTAGCTTTGCATCCTGCAGTTGCATCATAGTGTTGCTCTAATGAAGCACAAAACACCTTTTCACTAACACTGTGCAGTTTGTCTAACAGAAGGATTGCACGTAATAAATTTTACTTAATATAAAAGAGTTTTAATAAACATTTATGCCCTTATTCTTACTACGAAGTAACAGTTTTACAAGCAATAAGGCACTGTGTTGTATTATGAATATTGTCAGAGCTTTCACACAAATTCTTGTATTAAAACCAGCTAGACAGAACATACAGTATGTGCATTAACTCCCATACGCTATTGCTAATATACAGACATAATACCACGGGAACGTGATGTCATGACAACACTGATCAGCGCGTGGCACTATAGGAACACGCGGCTCCAGACACTTCATTAGCAAACTATGACAGAGAGGGAAAATATCAATTTCATGCTTTTAATGGAAATGCTAAAACATCCACCACACTATTTTATGATTCCGTATTTGCAATTTGTACGTTACCGATCAAAAGTTTAAGGTCAGTACCTCAGTGCTGACCAGAACCCTTTGTTTTGTTTTGTTTTTTGTTTTTTTTCAAAGTACAGTTTTATTCAGTTAGGCCACATTAAATTTATCAAAAGTGTCAGTAAAGACATTTATAATCTTACCAAAGATGTCTAATCATTAAAGAATTCTAAAAAAGTTATGACTGCTTCCATAAAAAAAAAAAGTCTTCAGTCATTAATAACATTAAAAGTCTCTTGAGCAGCAACTCGGAATATTATAATGATTTCTGAAGGATCATGTGACACTGAAGAATGCAATGTTAGAATACAAAGTTAATTTTGAATGACTGTCAGTGGAATTTTATTTATTTATTTATTTTTGCAGCCACATGATGTAGTTACTGAAAGCACTTTCCGCCTCAGAATAAAAAAAAATAAAAATAAAATGATATGGTAATTATGAAATAAAGTTTAAAGTAAGAAAATATGTACTGTATGATCAAATCACAACTGTAAAATATGAAGTCACTATTGTGATATTGACACAATATCATTATGAGATGTATATTCATTATTGTTAGATATACTGTAAACTCAGATAGTGAGATATCAAGTCAAAATGATGAGAAACAGTCACATTTACAAGAAGAAACGGTTTTAAAATATAAAGCTGCTGTTGTGATATAGCAATATCATTATAAGATATTAATTCACATTTGTGACATATAATGTCACAATTGTCAGATATTAAGTGAGATATATACTCATAACTCATTTAGCATTTAACATTTAAGGTTATCATTACAGTAGGACTCAACACTGATTCCTGTCAGACTTTCAAAATCCTTCATCACTTGAATTAAGATTATAATAATGTAATTTTAAAGCACAGCCACCACAAAATCAGACTTTAGCACCTCTTTTTACTTTTTGTAAAAAAGTATAGATTGTTCTGAGGTTAAAAACAGGTTTAAAATCATGACATGAAATAGTTTATTTTAAAAAATCTAATCTTTGCATAGCAAATATGACAGGAATATGTATGTGTTTGTATGTGTGTCTGTCTGAAAAAAACAAAAAAAAAAAAAACAAAGATATAGTAACAATATCATTATGATATATAAATTCACATTTGTGAGATATAAATTCATATTGTAAGACATGAAGTCAGATTGTGAGATATTAAATCACAATTGTACGATTTAAAGTCACATTGTGAGAAAATAACTCAATTGTAAGATATGTCAAATAATGAGCAACAATGTCACATTTACAAGAAAAACACCACAATTGTAAAATATAAAGCTGGAATTGTGATACAGTCACAACCCTAATTGTTATGGGTTTTAAATTCACAATTGTGAGAAAAAAAGTCACAATCGTGAGCAACAATTACTATGAGGCAGGAACAGGCTTTCATATGGTACATCACAGCATCTACCTAAAACTAACCAGCCAAACCTGACCCAAAGACTTCCACTTGGGACCAATGGCTAAAAAATTATTGTGAATGAACAGCCCCTAAAATCACAAAATTCACAATATAGCATGGCCTCTTGTGCCTTATTGCTTACTTGTACTTGATGCAGTATTTCAGACATCGCATCAACACAACAGCCTCGTGTGATGAATGTCATGTGACAAAAGGATTCCACATGTAAATAATGGCCATTAGAATGATATAAGTTGGCATGTGGCATGACACACGAACAGATGGGACCAGAGAAAGACAGGAGTAACCAACACCACTCAAAAATGACAAGGAGGCATCGCATTTATGACTATCAGTTTATACAGCAACGTCAATGATGACATCACAGCCTGACGACACATGACAACTGATGGAGCTAGCATAACTAGCACAGCCCTCCACACTGCTGGGCTAATGCAGAGGGAACATGTAGGAGCACTTATGTGGAGTTTAGAGTCTTACATTGAGCAGCAGAAACAGCACATCAACACAGGAGTCCATCTTCTTTTGGTAGAGAGACAGAATACTGACACAGAAAAGGCAAGTGGTGCGCTGAGGCTGTTTAGCCAGGGGGAAATCAGGGCCCGGAGGCTGGACGAGGGGGATGTTTTTTGAAGGCACCTCCTCCCAGAAGTGTGGAGGAGAAGGGAACAGTCCACGAGCCCCTACGTTTGGCAAGCTGGGGTCCACACACACTGAAAAAAGTGAAACATCGGTGCAATCCATTCAAAATATATATTTACATTGGTCCAATGGAAAATTGTGATTTTCAGTTTATACCTTCTGTTTTCACTTTGCCTCAAAGTAAGTGTTACGCCCTCTAGACAAACTTTAAAACATTACTTTTACTTGAATGGTAGTTTAAGGTTAAACCAAAGTTTTGGGGTGTCATGTGATCATGTGACGTCATTACGTCTCGGTACATCTCAGTCGTTGAAAAATTTCTGCTGTCCGCCATTACCTCGCTTCGCAAGCAAAGGACCATCTCCATGTGCGAGTCTGCGAGGAAAACTCAATTAAACAAGGTAAGAGCTCGAATGTGTTTTGCTTGGTGACAACATATCTGTTTTTGAGGAAATTAACATTAAGTCAAAGAACCGGGAACTACTTTACAGACGTCGGGGTGTTCTGTGATGGAGTTTAAGAAATATGAACTGGTTAAAATTGTCATCTCGAATTTTTGCTAATCGCATTATGTGGTCGCGTAGTTAAAAAATTACTAAACTTCTAATAATCGTGTCTAGATCGTGCTTAATTTAACTGAAGAGCCCCGCCAGTGTCTGGATATGTTTAATCGGTAGTGGGGTCACTGCTAGCCCCTCAGACATAGAGCTGCAGCCGAGCCAAAGTTTTGGCGGGATGAGAGTAGGGTGCTCCAAGGACAGACTTTATGCGTGCTTTTCACCAATAGCCTAACATTAATTGTATTAACTCCGTACTCGTGAGCTTGTTGAGACGGGTGAAGGAGCACGCGGGTCGGACATGCAGCCTGTTTTAAAGCTCTAAAACAGCTAAAAATGGTGTCAACCGCTTGATCTACATCTGTGCTGTTTTGCGCTGTAAAGATTTCCGTTTGTGCTGGTTCGGTTTTTAAATTATTACAAACTTTAGAGCCTTGAGGCGTCTACAGTCCTCTGAGGCGCTATAAACATTCTGTATTGCCGAAAACGGCAACACACACTGCGTGCAAAAAAATAATCTCAAGAACGAAAACAGCACAAACGTAGCTCAAAAGATTGACATAATTAATATATACATTTACGTTTGGGGGGCTATATAATGTATATTATATACGTTTACGTTTAACATGTACTTGCTAATCAAACACTTTATATGAACAAACTACTAATCTATAAAACACAATCGGTCTTCCGACCTTTTACTATTGTTAATTGATATTGATATGCGCGAGGAGAGAGCAAGCGCTCGTGCTGTTTGAAGGCGGTGAGAGTGCGCGCGCGCGGCCGGGGCGCTCTCTCTCTCTCTGCTTGTTTTTTATGCGCTCTGTCCACTGATCTAAATATTTAGTTGTTACGACGACATATTTGTTCCCTCGTTTTAATAAATCGTGGACACGTTGAACTATTTCCCTCCCTCATTTTGATTTAACAAATTACAACGTGGCCACAATATAGTAAAACGAGGGAACAAATTAGTATAACCTGCTGAGGTTTTATTAATTCGTGCCACGAAACAATATTCGCCTGAATATTCACCAATGCACAAAAATATAGGTCTTTTTAATATATTTAAATGTTAGAATAATATAAACCAAAACGCGCGGGTAAAACCGCTGTAGTGAAACTGCGCACGCGTGGGTGAAACTGTGGCTCTGCAGTCAGACCCTTCTCCAGCTGCGTGCAGTTTATCGTCTGGGTCGGGATCGGACAGAACGTTGAACGAGCTCGGGTAAGGTCGTGTTGGATTTTTTTGGGCCCATTGTAAACTGGTGCACCCTGTGAACCTGCTCTGATTAGAGATAGAATAGGATAACAGTGTTGGCATAGACATTTATAAATTCAGTGTCTGTTTTGCCACAATGGCTATATTTTTTCTTAAAAAACCTTCCTAATGTTAACTTACTATTTACTACTTGTATGTATTTGTTTATCACATATTGTATTTGTAGCAATGGTGAGAGCCATGACTGATTACAGAGAAACACTACACAAGTTATTATTTAAAGTGACTAACAGTTAATGGAAATAATCACTGTCCCCTATAAATTCATGCCATTTCCTTTGTATTTACAGGTGCCCTCTTTCTGGAATCATTAACCGCTGCTGGTAGGTGATCCACACATGCACACTCATACTCGGTGATGGTAAGCTACTATTGTAGCCACAATTGCTCAGGGGCAGACCCTTCGACCATCACCAACCACTCACACACTACATTCATACAGGTAGTGGGTGAGGTGTCTTGCCCAAGGACACTGCAAATATGAATGACTAAACTGATAAAGAAGTCCATCACACAAGTAACATGTTTACGCACACTATAACCATAAAATTAAATTAATATCTAGACAGTTTAATAAATGTCGTCTTCCCGCTGAATAAGTAACCACCAATAGGCATAAATATTTAAACTAATATGCAAAAGCATGATCTTGCATTATGAAAATAGCATTAAAGGAACAGGCCACCATTTTTCCATACTGAGATATGTTCTTACCTGAGCTTAGACATCTTGATGAGTACCAGTCTGGTCTTTTTGTGTGTGCTCAGTCACGGACAAAGACCAAAGATGTTTTTAGCATTTAGCCTTTCCCAGCATATTCTTAGGGACCCAAACGGGGGTGAAGTTAGAAGCGACCAAGCTCTTCCACATTTTAATACGGTTAAGTGAGTAGTTACATGATCCAAGTATAGTTACACAAAATTAAACATGCCGATTTTCTAAGCGGATAAAAAGGGGTACTATATTGTAAGGCGTAATAACACCCTAGGAGCACTTCGACGTCCACGCAGTATTACAGAAAAAGTGGAAGAGCTTGGTCGCTTCTAACTTCACCCCCGTTTGGGTCCATCTTTGACTGAGCGCACGCACAAAGACGAGACTGGTACTCATCAATTTGTCTAAGCTCAGGTAAGAACATATCTCAGTACGGAAAAACGGTGGCCTGTTCCTTTAAGCAGCAAATGCCTAACATGGTTCTTTTTGTATGTTTTCTTTCTTAGTTTTCTGGTGAATGTGGAAATGCAAAGACTGTGGTGTTTCTTTTTTACGAAGATCTGAACTTCTTAAACATTATAAGCTTGAGCACAGACACTATGGACGTCGCCATTCCTATCCTTGCATCTATTTTAGTTGTCAATGCACCTGCAAGACTTGGAAGGCACTTTTGACTCATTTGTCCAGATTTCATCAGCCTTCACAAACTGAAGTGACCACATTTAAATGCCTCACTTGCCACTGCAATCAATTCTCAACGTTAAAAGAATACTTGAAACATATTTCACAGCATCTTCTGAACAGTGAAACAGTAGTTTGTGTCTTTCAGGACTGTTTGTACAAAACAAATATTTATGCTTCATTTCGAACACACAAAAGCAGAAATCATAAGGGCTGTTCAGTGAATGACTTAAAACCTGGAATTCTTGAAAAAACTACATGTTCTGCTGAAACAAATTATTCTGATAATATCCACATTGATAGCATTCTTCCTGAGCCCGCAGATGATTTCAGTACCGAAGATTTCAATGATACGTCTTTGGATGGGGAACATTTAATTGACTTGAAACATAACATTGAGCTCAAACTAGCCTCTCTCTTGTTGAAGCTCGAACATATTTATCTTGTTTCTAGTGTTGCTGTTGATGAACTTTTGCAAGAGTTTGTCCATTTGATAAGCACTGCTTCTGTCCCTCTTATCAATCAAAGTATAGTTCAGCACTTGCGGAATGGTAACAGTCATGTAGATGAAACAGTTGTAAAAGATCTAGTATTTGCTCTTTGTAAATCACATCCAATTACAGCCTCTCTTGAAAGTCCAGGCCCTCTTTCCACTGCTTGGAAGAGAAAGGCATACTATAAAAAACATTTTGATATTGTTGAACCTGTGGAAATTGTGCTTGACCCCCAAAACAAAAAATCATTTCAATACATCCCTTTACTAAAATCCTTACAGCAGATTTTAAGTTGTGAAACATTTTTGGATATTGCCATTAATTTGAAATCTCCCCATCAAATTCAGTCTGGTCAAAGACAGTACAAGTCATTTTATGATGGGAGTAATTACGACGAAAATTTTCAGTTGTCAAAAGAGTGTGCTATTTCACTTTTTTTGTACATAGATGACTTTGAAATCTGTAATCCCCTTGGTACCTCCAGAAAAAAGTATAAGATCTGTGGGGTATATTGGACATTGGGTAACTTACCTGCTAGCTGTCACTCCTCACTGTCTAATATATATTTAGCTGCACTTATTCATAGCGATGATGTTAAATGTTATGGTTATGAAAATGTACTGAAGCCCTTAGTACAGGATCTTATTATATTAGAACAAGAAGGACTGTTTATTGCGAAATTGGGGAAAAATGTGAAAGGCTTTGTTCATTGTGTTTTAGCAGACAATCTTGGAGCACACAGTATTGCAGGATTTGTGGAAAACTTTTCTGGCAGATACTCTTGCAGATTTTGTACTGCAGAAAGATTGGATATTCAAACAAAAGAAGTGAACTCGGGAGCATTTTGCATGAGAAGCAAGGAAATTCATGCTTCTCATCTTAAAGAAATTGAAGAAAAAATATTGGCTAATTATTTTGGTGTAAAAAGGAAGTGTGTGCTGTCAGAAAATCTGTCATATTTCAATTTGACACAAAGCTTTCCCCCTGATATTGTTCATGATTTGTTTGAAGGGATTATACCGGTTGAGATTGCTCTTTGTCTTAATGTATTAATTTCCAAAAAATATTTTGCATTATCCAATTTGAATGACGCAATAACATCGTTTCAATTTAAATGGACTGACAAGACAAACTGTCCCCATCTTGTGCCCCAAACCTACACAACAAAGAGAACAATAGGAGGAAACGCGCACGAGAATTGGAACCTTTTAAGATTTCTCCCTCTCTTAATCGGACACAAAGTTCCCTGCCAGGAACCAGCGTGGCAAGTGCTCTGTGAATTGAAGGACATTGTAGAACTTGCTGTTGCACCTTTTCACACTGAGGACTCCATTTGTTATCTAGACTTTAAGATATCAGAACACAGGACAGTATTTCAAGAAGTATTCCCTCATGAAAGAATTTCTCCTAAACATCATTACTTGGAGCATTATCCACAACTGATCCGTCAGTTTGGCCCGCTCGTTGCACTATGGACTATGAGATTTGAAGCTAAACATAGTTTCTTCAAAAGAGTAATACGTCATACAAATTGTTACAAAAATGTTTTGTATTCATTAGCACAAAGACACCAATTTCAGTCTGCACATAATCTGCACATCTGTAGGTTTCCTAAACCATCCTTAGAGGTCAGTGAGGTATCAACACTACCCATTGATGTTATTAACGAAGATATAACATGGGCAGTGAAACAGAAGTACCCACAAATTGAGACTGTGAACCTTGCAAAAAACGTTTGTCTACAATGGTTTAAACTACAGGATTGGAATGGTGTTATCCCATGGATCGCTGGCTGGACTTCCAGAGTTTTGTGAAATTGTTCATATGATTGTTGAACAAGAGACCCTGCTTTTCATTGTAAAAAACTTGGATGCCTGGTACCTGGAACATTATCGAGCTTATGACTTGGTCACGTCTACTACTAGAGTGCTAAAGCTTGTTGGCCTGCATGAGCTGACAGATCACTACCCTCTAAATTACTACATGGTTGGTGGACGGCGCCTCATCTCACTAAAGAGATACATCCATGCATAAGCGTTGTATAGGTGTGTGAATGGAATATATATTTTTACTGATTATCTTTTAAAAATATATAAATATATTAATTTAATGCTGAGCAGTATAAGATGTCCTTGAGCAAGAAACTTACAGCCTGTGTGAATATAGTGTGTGTGGGTGAAATGTTGGTCGGAGGGGTTTATGGTGCAGATTGGCAGCCTTGCATCTGTTAGTCTACCCCAGGGCAGATGTGGCCAGAGTAGTAGCTTACCATGTGAAAGAAAAATTATGTCAGTGTAGCACGTAAGCCTGACACACAAGCTTATAAAGACAAACATTACATTAAACAACAAACTTTAAAAAATGTAAAGCTTTATACTTCTTGTTTTTAGATTGTTCTGTATTGGGTGACACAGCAGTGAAGATGACAGTCAAGTTGCGAATTATTCTGAAGCCCGATGACACCAGGAAGGCTACTTCTGCCAGATGGAATACCAAAAACAATGGAGCAACTCACGGATGAAGTCAGGAAAGTGTGTGGCTTGAATGGGGAATTCAGATTACAGTACCAAGACAAAGACTTTGGAGATGCACTTGTAAATTTGACATCTACAGCTGAACTAGAGGATTTGACAACTATCAAGGTCATCCCAATAACTGATGATTGCAGCCAAAGATTCAATGTCACTGTCTTGGAGGATGCTCAGTCTTCAAGCTTCCATTCAGATGACACGGAGATCCTTTGCTCACCATCAAGCTCAGTGTCTACAAGACGTGAAATGTGGCCTAGAGAGTTTCCAATCCCCAAGTTTTCGTATGACACTGAACTGCAGTTAGAAAAAGGAAATGCAGAGTATAGGTCAAACAAGACGAGGTTTAAGCACAGTACAAAAACAAAGTCCGATATTCTGGAAAAGGTAGCTGAAGAAATATTCAAGTTCAAAGCTTACCCATCAGATGCTGACTTCAGTGAAGTTGCAGAAGCTCTAATCAAGAAGCACCCATGCCTTTCCGAACCTGGTTCGTACAATGGCTGCTATGGTTGGAAGCAGCGGTTTAAAGACAAAATGGGTAACTACCGAACTCAGCTAAAGGGGACTGGGTGTTCTGAGTTACTTGTAAATTCATTGAAGTCCAAAGCCCCAGAGGATGCCTTGCCAGCAAAAAAAGTAAAGAGACCAAAGAGAGGAGAAGCTAACCATATACCCGACATTCCAACTGGAGAGACTCGAGAAAAACTGGAAAATGAGAGACATTCACTTTTAACAGAAGTAAAGAAACGAGACAATCGTGCAGTTGTAAAGGACAAAATGGCCAAAACCTTTTCACTGCGAAGACAAGAAATTGTGGAAAAGGAATTGGGAGTTGAAGAGTTGATAGAAAGATGGCCTGCATTGTTCACAGAGGATGAGGCATGTAATATTTTGAACTATAAGTAATGGCCTGTAAAGTAGAGGATACTAATGGCCTATTATAAGAAATCTCCTATGAAATATTACAAATTGTTCAAAATGACATGCATTTTAATTTTTTTTTTTTTGTAATTTTGTATTTCTGAATGTATCTCACATGTAGATGTCATGTAATCATTCTTCTGTGTTCTGTTTTATTTCATATTTTTGATCAATGCTGAATTTCTCAGGATTACAACTGTTCCACTTCAGACAAGATTCCTGGCATCTTTGGACAACCACCACATTAAACTGATCGAGCTCTTCAGAAGGAAGGGAGGAGTTATCAGAGAGAAGACCCAGAAGATACTTAAAGTTCTTGATCTGGTATGTACTCCGGTATTGTGTATAGATAGATCTAGATTCATTTGTATGCCTATCCTTTGATCCTTTGTTTGCCTTGTAACTTGTATTCTGAATTAGAAAGTTACAATTGTGGGTTGAAATTAGTTTTAAAAAATTAAAATTAAGTGCCATTTTACTGGATATGGTAAATGCACTCCAGTCGAGTGACACTCTCATGGTTTTATTTCCCTCGTAAAAGTTATCATATGTTGGTTATGTGTCCAATTTGGTCACTTAAAGGAGCTATATCACGCAAACTTTTTTTTAACTTGATTCATGCGTGTTTGAGTAATCTTCGTGGATCCTGCTTGTTGAGCAGCAGCCCCTCCAAATATCTTTAAGAAAACTAGATAGGACATGGTAACCGTTAACGTGGCAAATGTGGCGGACATTTTGTGAGTGGCTGATTAGCTGGATTCTTATTTTAAGTAATTTAAGAAGAGGGACAGAAATGTCAATGAATGAAGGTCAAAGAAGAGATCCAGTGGGTAATGCTGGAGTCCTAACAACACAGGGAAGGGCATCTGTCTTTATCAGGACATAATTCTACATAATTACACTAAACAGGAATATTAACCTCCCAAAAACACTGCACTGGGCTCTGCATTAAACAGTATCTTTCTATGTCAAACTTCAAGATATTTTCCTATTAGTATTGTTAGATCGTTACCTTGTCAGCAAGCTGAATTCTTGCTATATTTGTGAGTTTACAAACACACGAGAATCCATCTTGAACCGCTCCCGCCTTCACCGTTCGTACAGAACCAAAATTGGTTCTGGCGAAAAAGACACTATTGAACAACACGTAACACAAACACACATAACTTTTTTCAAAACTAAACATTGGTTTTGCAGTGTTCTTTAATCCAATCAGCAGCAAATGCTGCTCCAAACATGCGAGTGTTGCTTTTTTTGACACTTTTTTTTTTGGGCATTTTTGTTGTGTTTTTGGCTTTTTTCATCACTCTTTTTTTCATGGCTTTATTGTCGTGTTTTTTTGTCACGTTTTTTTTTCCCTCTTTTGTTGCTTTTCCAGTATGTTTTTGTCACGTTTTACTCACTTTTTTTGTCACATTTTTGTTGTGTTTTTCATCATCCTCGTTTTTGTCGCCATTTTGATGCTTTTTTTTTTTTTTTTAAAGCTTTTAGATTCGGGTGATGCCAAACTGGAGAAAATGTGCTCGGTTTAGGTGGGGCTTAAGATGTTAAATTTATGATTTGACGCTGGGTCAAAATGCAAGGCTATTAATAAAATGTTTAATGTCAAGTTTGCTTGATACTAGGGCTGGGAATCACTGGGTACTTTACGATACGATACACGATACATTGTTAACGATACCGATAATATCACGATATGACGATACTGCGATAATTGATATATTATCAGTAATAACTCACAATATAATCATGTTTTAAGAAATAAGAATATATTTTTTTTAATTAGGAAAATGAATCTCCATTTATTTTTTTGGATGAAACACAATAACAAAAACAACTTGTGTCTTATCAGTTGCAACAAAACAGTCACAGACACTATTTTTGTTTTGCTGCAGATGATTTTTTTCACTCGGGAGAAATCGAGTGGAATCGGTGATGCTCGCATGGTCGCGACTCGCAGCGTGTGAGAGGAATAACAAGCCGAGCTAAGCACATTACGAGCACCTCCAGACCTCCCGATAATTTTTAAACATGTTTTTTCACCAGCTGTCCCCTATTGCCAAATCATACACAACCACATCGATGGGGCTATACCTCATTGGCAGCAACCATACAGCGTGGGCATACACTGTCACACACACACACACACTTTTCTCTCTCTCTCTCCCATTCGCAACATGACGGTCTCTGTGTTTAGCGCGAAACCCACGTGATTGCTGGCGGCTCGGGATAAAATTCACGCAGGACAGTCGTGCCGTGTACCAGCTGCTTTGACGCAATTATCAGTTAAACTGACTCACAACGTGTGCAATATCTCACGACCTCCCAAATGTCTGAACTCGCACCGTGTACGCCCGCCCTAACGGCTTTTAAGATCAATACTTGGAAAGAGCGCATCGAGAATCGATCGCGGGAGAAAATATCATGAGATATCGCCATATCGATATTTTGGCACACCCCTACTTGATACAAACTTCCTGAAATGGGCAGCACTTCCATGAAGCCATAGCACCAGAAATGAAGTAATATTTCAGTGCAAATGCGAACTATGTTGTGCCAAAGGTAACATTTTATCATTTGTATATGTACCTATAGTTGACTGTGAAAGACTTAAAAAAGCACGATAAAGCTTCTTTTATATTGTTCCTGCAAAACATCACAGTAATGTCGTTTCATGCTACCTTTATACTTTAAGACCTCAGGTAAAGACCTAAATATGATCACAATTACTGTAACTCTGTCCCCATCTTAGTCTTGTCCATGTTTCCGTTTTAAAATGTAAAAATATATATTTGTATGTGTGTGTACTCATCTAGAGCCTTGAAGTCAATATGAAAAGAGAGTGTCTGCTGAAGTGTCTAATTCTCTACTTCGGAGAAGACCTGGACCAACTCATTAAGGAGTATCTGGTGAGTATACTATAGTTTTGCATGAATCCATAAGCTTTTATAATGATAAAGCACATACGCACAGATAAACTTTAAATTTGCTTGCCACGTGCTGCTGCTCTTTTTCTGCCATATGGCAGCGGGATAGATGCTTAGCAGTGTTTTATTCCAATTGTTAAATCACTTACTCGGCTAGCCCACAGAAACTCATGGACAATTCTGATTTGACACTTTGTGGTCTGGTTGGTACAAAATGTATCCATTATATCTACTGTATCAGAGCAGCAGCAGTCAGGCACTGAAAGCCTTATGGAACTTGTGTTAGTTATGTCCAAATGATCTAGTATATAAAAAAGTTGTCATTTGATGTGGAAGTAAATAATTGTACTATTGTAAAAATGTCAGTCCACAAAACCTGTTGGTCCTATTTTTGAAATAACATGCTCAATGCCCTATCATTATCACCAGTCAGGTGTAAAAAAACAGTTATAAACATTTTTATCTGATTTTGCAGCAGTTAAATTGTTGTAATAAAAAGCTGTGTGTTTATTTATTTTTTTTTGTAAATATCTGCAACAAGTAACAGGATACATACAATTTTATTTTTTTGCACATTTCAATCCCATCTAGAGAATCAGAATCAGTCTGATAAGTAAATGTATGCGGTCACAGTCCGCCAGCTGCAGCACGCTGACACTGGCCATAAAGGGCACGTGCATGAGTAAGCTTATGCTGGCCAAGGAGGGCACATGTGGCTGTGGTACCTGGCACATTTTGCACAGGCATGGTGTGCTGCTCACCCCCAGGGGGCTGAAAGCTGCTTACAGGTGAAGTATTGAGAAGACCATGCAGAGCTTGGAACGAGACACATTGCCACCCTTGCCCATGTGGAAGCAAAAGAAAGTGTTGCTGGGAAAGTGCTAATTTGGTCATATTTTGATGTGAAAATGCTGCTTCTTTTTTTTTTTGCATCAGTTCATTACATTTTGAATTTGCTAGAGACCAAAACCAAGTTGTCAGCAGGGCGTTTTACTTACAATTTATAATCATCCTACTCGAAAACTTGCTTGTCTCTGGCAATCAGACGACTGTGAATACTGAGTCTTGTGTATATAATGTAAACCAGCTTAATCTCATCATCAACATTTTTTTTATTGGATTTTGGGAACTGTCTGTGTCCTTAAAGGGTTAGTTCAGCCAAAAATGAAAATTATGTCATTAATGACTCACCCTCATGTCGTTCCAAACCCGTAAGACCTCGTTCATCTTCGGAACACAGTTTAAGATATTTTAGATTTAGTCCGAGAGCTTTCTGTCCCTCCATTGAAAATGTATTGTACGGTATACTGTCCACGTCCAGAAAGGTAATAAAAACATCTTCAACGTAGTCCATGTGACATCAGAGGGTCCGTGAGAATTTATTGAAGCATCGAAAATACATTTTGTTCCAAAAATAACAAAAATTACGACTTTATTCCGCTTTTTCTTCTCTTCCGGGTCTGTTGTGAACGCGACTGCTGTAACTGTTGATGGACCCTCTGATGTCACATGGACTACTTTGATGATGTTTTTATTACCTTTCTGGACGTGGACAGTATACCGTACATACATTCTCAATGGAGGGACAGAAAGCTCTCGGACTAAATCTAAAATATCTTAAACTGTGTTCCGAAGATGAACGGAGGTCTCACGGGTTTGGAACGACATGAGGGTGAGTCATTAATGACATAATTTTAATATTTGGCTGAACTAACCCTTTAATGTCGGTACATTGGAAACTGGTTTCCTCAGAATAACTTGTAGCTCGTCTTTCATCAGGTTGTCCAGAGGGATGAAGCTGAAACAGAGCTTGCAAGTTCCACAATGGCTGTGTTCGTCATCAGGGAAGAGGGTGATTCTCTCCAACCACCACATGACATTGGTGTAGTCATTGAAGGTGTGAAAGTCCTGAACAGGTTGCCATCAGTCGCACATGCATGTGCCATGTTATTTGGCCTAATTTATGTGCTGAACTTGAGCTATCCAGGTGAGCTGGAACACACCTTTGATGCACTACAAAAGTTATTTATGGAGATTGAACCAAAGAAAATGACGCGCAAAGTTCTCAGCCTCAGTGTTAAGCTGTGAAAGTAAAGTAGCAAAGAGAAATACATTTGAATACATTGTATTTGGTTCTGTTGTAGAGCTTGTACTCAAATACATTCCAGGTTAATGAATTACTGTTCAATGAAAAACACTTTAAACTGATGTTAAACTCAATTTATTGTGAAGTTGTTTTGTGGTGTAGATACTTGGGCACATCGTTAACATTAACTTTTAAACAGTTTTACAGTTATTAAAGGCTATTGCATTACATTTCTCAGGTTTTACATATTTTACTGTTTCATTGATTGGTAATGTGCTCAATATTGATGTCTTAATCACAAGCACTTTTTCTTTTTCTTTTTCTTTTAATCTAAACAAATCTGTTAAATTTATTCCATGTAGAAACTGTATTGCACTTAATTGCTGTTGCAAAAAAAGGTCAAACCATATTTACTGTCACAGCAGTGGATGTTACATGGTCTGCGAACATGTTTTAAAAGATATGCAATTCTTGCAGAATTAAATTTCAGTCCTTTTGAAGTTAATTTTTGTGTCTTTATTTAAGGAAAGTGAGCTACAGACCGAAACAAGGTATTTTGTACAACAAAACTTGAATATGGGAGCAACTTTGACTTTTTTTATTGACGCATTATAATATTGACCTAAATTTATTGACTTTGTTATAATTAAAATTGATAGTTTGTTCTGAGTAAAAAAATTCAACTTGAAAAAACCTAATCTAATAACTTGTAACAAAATTACATCAATTTTATTAGTTTTTTCCAAAGTAAAAATTCAATTTATTTTATTGAAACTGAAAATATTAGTTTTTCCAAAATGAAAAAAATAATTTGAACCAAAGCAAAATTTTGATTAAAATCAAGTAAAAATGTATAGTTTCAACAAAATCAAAAAAATAATTTGAGAGAAACTAATTACATCTATTTAATTAGTTTATTTCAAAGTAAAAACTTCACTTGGATGTAATTGTAAATGTTAAGTTTTTCTAAAATAAAAACACTAGGTTGTATCAAAGCAAAAAAATTACACATTCTTTGTAACAAACAATATTATTACTTTGGGTTAAAGTAAAACGTTGTGTTGGAAAAAATTAAAATTTTGGTCTGATGTTAAATCAAAATTTACGGTTTTAACTAAATCATAAATACAATTTGAGAAAATCTAAAAAAATTAGCTCCAACAAATCACAACAATCTTCTTTAAGTTAATCCAAAGTATCATTTTTTTCAGTGCAGGCAATCCGGCCTCCAGAGATTAAACTCCTTTAAAGCTTCATCCGCTTCTGCCTTCTTCCTCATTGCTGAATGGGAGAAGAAACAGGA
Source organism: Cyprinus carpio (assembly GCF_018340385.1). Taxonomy (NCBI): domain Eukaryota; kingdom Metazoa; phylum Chordata; class Actinopteri; order Cypriniformes; family Cyprinidae; genus Cyprinus; species Cyprinus carpio. Next base: position 3,892,936 of record NC_056594.1, on the reverse strand, counting down.
TTAGATGAATGAATGAATGAATGAATAACTAAGCAAGTAAATTGATTAATTGTTATATTCAGGCATGGTTATTACTGATATTCAAAGGCACAGATCCTGGTAAATATATATAAAATAAATACATTCTAGCAGTGCATGTCTGTACAAAACTCACTGCCACAGCTGATATAAAGTCAAAATTATAAAGAAAACTGTAAGAAATAAAGTCACATATTTTACAAAAATTCTTAAGTGTAATAATAAAACTCAAAATGTGATTTAATATTTTAGAATATAATATAGAATGTGAGAAGTAGTCACATATATTTTGAGAAATACAATTCTGAATAATAAAAATAATAAAGCTCACAGTGTGATTTAATATCTTAGAATAGAATAGAATAGAATAGAATAGAATCATATTTTGATATATAAAGTGACAATTATAAAAAAGGAAAGTTAATATTGTGAAAAAATAAAATCAGTTGTGTGATATTACTTGACAAGTGGTGAGATTCTGGATGTTCTGGAAATTCTGGATGCACTTGACCGAAAACCGAAATGAAAATGCTTTGTAATAATTATTGATTATTTTATTAAATAACATTACTTTTGTAAGACTTTTTTTTTACACTCAAGGATTTTACTGAATTAAAAAAAAAAAAAAAAAAAAAAAAAACAAGCCAATAAAATAACCACACCTTTATTGAAAGTAACAAAATAAAGTTAGACAGAAAATATATTAATATTAAATTTGGATATAATATTATTCAACACAATCAGATATAGGCCGTTAATGCATAGTCCTACAAAGCTATCATAGCATATGAGCAGTTATTTGAGCGAAATTTGCTTTTCCAGTGACCATGAGCAGAACACACATTCATATAAAAGTGTGACGTGACATGTAGCCAAATATGGTGTCCCACACTCAGAATTTGTGCTTTGCATTTAACCCATCCAAGTGCACACACAGTGAACGTGAAGTACAACATGTTCCTGGATCAACATCCTTGTTGATCCTGGGACAACATTCCAATCAACCAATCAGAACTGAGGGATACGTTTTCATGGAATGTCAGTTTTAGGCTTACAATCAGGGTTAGATGCTTCTACACCCTTGTTATTCACCTAATATTTTTCCACTTATTTTAGGAATAAATTATGGGTAGGGTTAGGTTTAGGGGTAGGGATTGGGTTAGGTCTACAGGTGCATCTCAATAAATTAGAATGTTGTGGAAAAGTTCATTTATTTCAGTAATTCAACTCAAATTGTGAAACTTGTGTATTAAAAAAAATCAATGCACACAGACTGAAGTAGTTTAAGTCTTTGGTTCTTTTAATTGTGATGATTTTGGCTCACATTTAACAAAACCCCACCAATTCTCAATCTCAACAAATTAGAATATGGTGACATTCCAATCAGCTAATCAACTCAAAACACCTGCAAAGGTTTCCTGAGCCTTCAAAATGGTCTCTCAGTTTGGTTCACTAGGCTACACAATCATGGGGAAGACTGCTGATCTGACAGTTGTCCAGAAGACAATCATTGACACCCTTCACAAGGAGGGTAAGCCACCAACATTCATTACTAAAGAAGCTGGCTGTTCACAGAGTGCTGTATCCAAGCATGTTAACAGAAAGTTGAGTGGAAGGAAAAAGTATGGAAGAAAAAGATGCACAACCAACCGAGAGAACCGCAGCCTTATGAGGATTGTCAAGCAAATTGGTTTTAGGATTTTGAGAGGACTTCACAAGGAATGGACTGAGGCTGGGGTCAAGGCATCAAGAGCCACCACACACAGATGTGTCAAGAAATTTGGCTACAGTTGTCGTTTTCCTCTTGTTAAGCCACTCCTGAACCACAGACAATGTCAGAGGTGTCTTACCTGAGCTAAAGAGAAGAAGAACTGGACTGTTGCCCAGTGGTCCAAAGTCCTCTTTTCAGATAAGAGCAAGCTTTGTATTTTATTTGAAACCAAGGTCCTAGAGTCTGGAGGAAGGATGGAGAAGCTCATAGACCAAGTTGCTTGAAGTCCAGTGTTAAGTTTCCACAGTCTGTGATGATTTGGGGTGCAATGTCATCTGCTGGTGTTGGTCCATTGTGTTTTTTGAAAACAAAAGTCACTGCACCCGTTTACCAAGAAATTTTGGAGCACTTCATGCTTCCTTCTGCTGACCAGCATTTTGAAGATGCTGATTTCATTTTCCAGCAGGATTTGGCTCCTGACCACACTGCCAAAAGCACCAAAAGTTGGTTAAATGACAATGGTGATGGTGTGCTTGACTGGCCAGCAAACTCACCAGACCTGAACCCCAGAGATAATCTATGAGGTATTGTCAAGAGGAAAATGAGAAACAACAGACCAAAAAATGCAGATGAGCTGAAGGCCACTGTCAAAGAAACCCTTCCATACACCTCAGCAGTGCCACAAACTGATCACCTCCATGCCACGCCGAATTGAGGCAGTAATTAAAGCAAAAGGAGCCCCTACCAAATATTGAGTACATGTACAGTAAATGTGCATACTTTCCAGAAGTCCAACAAATCACTAAAAATGTTTTTTTATTTTTTATTTTATTTTTTATTTTTTTTTTTATTGGTCTTATAAAGCATTCTAATTTGTTGAGATAGTGAATTGGTGGGCTTTTATTAAATGTGAGTCAAAATCATCACAATTAAAAGAACCAAAGACTACTTAAGTCTGTGTGCATTGAATTTATTTAATACACGAGTTTCACAATTTGCGTTGAATTACTGAAATAAATGAACTTTTCCACAACATTCTAATTAATAGAGATACACCTGTATATTTTTGGACAGTAAAGTTGATCCAGGATAAACAAAAGATGTTGATCCAGGAACATGTCTTACTTGGCAAAATCACAGCAACTGTGCACACACACACAGTAGTGAACACACACAACCGGAGCAGTTTGGGGTTCAGTGCCTTGCTCAAGGGTGTCACTTCAGCCGTGGTATTGAAAGTGGAAGAGAGTGCAGGTTATTCACTCCCCCCACCTGCAATCCCTGCTGGTACCGAGACTCGAACCCACAACCTTCGGGTTACAAGGTCCAAACTCTCTTCCCATCAGGCCACGAGTGCCCCAATATTGAGTGGAGTGTCACACCACACAGTGACGACCGCTAGAGAGAGAGTGTAACCTGCGCGCTGAACACTGCCAGGCTTGGCACGCCATACATTTTTGCCCATTTTTCTCTTTCAGCCAAAAACCGAAAATGCCATTTTCGCCTGATAATTTTCACCGCCCAAAATTTATATGCATCCCAAAATATAGTATAATCATATTGTGAGATTTAAAGTTACAATTATAAAAATGAAATGTTTAAATTGTGTATTCATTTATAATTGTTAGATATGGTCACATTCTACAATAATAATAATGATAATTATAATTATTATAAATTCTTTTTTGTTTTTTTAAGCTTTTTTAAGTCACATCGTGAAACATAAAGTCACAATTATTGGAAATAAAGTTGCAACTGGGAGATATAAAGTCACATTCATATCTACCAGTTAAATGTACAAAACTATAACCAGCCAAAAACTGATCCAAACAACAAAACAAAAAGCAACCAATGTTTTGAAAAAAAAAAAAAAAAAAAGACCCAGTGCTAGGGTGTCATGGATGGTTGCTAAGGCATGTTTAGATGAATACTAGGGTGTTTCAGGTGATAACACTAACTGACCCAAGTCAAAAGAGCCCAATGTATCTCTGGTCCCTCTTTCTATCTACATTGTGCACCAGGTAAAAATCCTGATGACTAAGAAATGTAACCGCACACCTTTCCTCAACAAGCCACATGGTTTGAGGCGTCAGTCATTCACATGTGGAGCACAAATGGTGCCCTACTTATATGAGTGAAAATAAAAAAACAACACTTGCATTATATCAAACTATTAAAACTGTATAAGTAATGGATTGTGAACCGATCTCTCACATTATTTCTTCACGGTCGTTCAATCTGACCCAAAAAAGGAAGTGAATGTGGTCCAAGAGGAGGACTTTCATTTAGGTCTATTATGCAATGTGGAAGGCGAAAACAGCAAAGCCTTTTAAAAGCACAGAAATGGCTCTGAGTCTAAACTAGTCAAATAAGAGAGTCACACAGGACACACTAATGTCCAGAGGAGAGGGGAAGGTATGTATAGACAGCATGAGATGGGCACAAATGACAAGTAGCTGCTGTAGAAGAAGCCAGACAGGAGCTGCTTGTGGATGCAGCCGTGCAGAAGAGCTCTCTATTGCTCCGCAAGAAACACAGCTTGTCCTAGATTCCTTGCAATGACATGCGCAATGCTGCAGAATATCAGATGGATAACTGTTTGCGTGGCTCTCTGCATCGAAACGCAATGCTTTTGGGTCATACATGAAATCTGGAGGACGGGCCTCACAAGCTTTTATTGTTTTCTCGAGTCTCTTTTCATTTTAGCTCAGAAAGTGTTGGATATTTTAATCTCTTCATGGGGTTTTAGAGATTCACACATTTTGTTTCATCCTGAGCTTGCTTGTTCTGCTGAATCAGAAAAACAGCCCACTTAACTAAAAAGACATTAACAAGTAAACCGGGCCAGTAGGAATGACATCTTTTACAGGCTGACTGAGAGATTTTAATATGATGCTGTATATCAGTGACATGATGTCAGAACTTAAGTGCAACAGCTTGCTATGCTTTTTTTTTTTTCAGTTTTGATTTTCAGAACTGCAATTCACATGCTTAGCATAGCATTAAACAAGTCATCATTAATGAAAATGGCTTTGTTAATATTAAAGTTAATACAAATAATTGTATTTTATATAAAAACAAATATATTTGTTAATGTAAAAAATAAATAAATATTATTATAGTATAAAAAAAGTTTACTTACTTGAAATAAAATAAGTGTTGAGTAGCTGCCAAGGCATTTTTAGTTAAACTTGATATACTAAAATAACTAAAACTAAAATAAAAATTCTAAATTCTAAAATGAGACTGTTATAAAGGTTATTATAAAATTTGTATTTTATATTTGTTAATGTTCTGTGTGTGTGTGTGTGTGTGTGTGTGTGTAAATATATTATTAGGTAGTTACCAAGGCAATATTTCACATTTTTTATTTAGTTTAACTAAATAAAAAAGAGCTTTATTACTATATATATATATATATATATATATATATATATATATATATATATATATATATATATATATATATATATATATATATATATACATATATATATATATATACACTGTTTATTTATGTGAAATAAAAGAAATACAATAATAAGATAGTATCAAAGATACTAATATAACACTGTTAAAAACCACAGATTTTATATTTTACAATATTATTTAAATATTAAATAGTTGCTCAGAATGGAGTGTCATGATGCAATTAAGGCCACTGTATTCTTCTGAGCCACAAGGTGGCAGCACTGCGACAGTCGTGACATCACTGACACTTTTCAAACCCATGTCAAATCAAGGCGAGCTTAGGTGGGACAGGTTTCTCTCTTTCTGCCCATGTTTGGATGAAACAGCATTTAAAAGGCAATTAGTTAGTGTTTAATGCCATACTTTGACTAACAGCATCAGCAGCTTTGCATTTCATATCTTAAAAGTCTTTAAAATGCTAGAAATGCCTGAAAACAAAAAATAATAACCAAAAGTACTATTTTGACATAATTAGGCTAATTATGACCTAAAAATTACTGTGAATTAATATGACTAATAATAATCTATGTGGTGTAAGATTCACCTGTTTCTTAAAACAAGGCGGGATGTCCATCCTGTGGGAGAATAGAGTTGGCAGAATACTCCAAGCATTTGGCGTAGATACAGCAGCCCCTCGTGAATGATCAGTGTATCACACCCATTCATTTTCACTTCTGTCTGTGCTTGTTTTGTGCTAGAACACTTCAGTGACAAAACTTTCACATGTATTGCACTTTATCCCAGAGTGTGGCTTAATGGTTCGGGGTCTTTCGATGATACTCCAGATAATTTCTGGAGCTATGGATTTCTCTGTTTGTTCATGTTGTTGTTGTTGTTGTTGTTGTTGTTATGGCCCTCTGGTTAGATGAGAAAATCCATTTTCACCAGTTTACAAAACCCAGCCAGACAGTGAATCTTCAGCCAGACTTCAAAACATTCTGGCGGATTACTGAGGACACCAAAAAAAAAAAAAAAAAATACCATGGCAACAATAGCGGGTTACTGAGGAACCTATCGTCGCTATGGAGACTGCATCACTCCGACGTGATAAGAAGTATCCAGTCAAAAGTGCTTTCAGTCTCCGATCTTTCCCCTCCATCTTATCTTCAGTGATCTGTACACACTAGTAAGTCTCTGAATTTGTGCTTGAATCTGACCAATTTTAGATCTGAATTATTAGATCTTTTAACTCTGCACGAATAGTAGCACAAACTGAAAAAGTAAAACTTGACATATAACGTTAGCATCTTTTTCATCTTTCACTGGTTGCTATGGAACAGTGTCGACAAGACAACAACACACAATAAAAGCACACAAAATGAGTAATTTAAGACAATTATTCCAACAAGCGATATGTTATCTGAGTGATGCTTGTCCAAAAAGTAAGAAAATACACAATACCTTTAAATAGGCTACCTCTTCTTTCATTATAATAAGTGCTTTCATCTCTATTCTGTTGTGAATAAACTTGACTAAGTTTCCAGCAATGTCATTTCAAAGTAGACTATGCGATGCAATGAGTCCATTTCTATAGAATAGCTATTAACTTGTCATCGACAAAATACTGATTTTGTGGCAAGCTGCATTAACATTTACCTTAAACTTTTTTATGTTAATATTACACTTTTATTACAAGTCATTCAGTAGTGACTTGTGTCTTTTCAGTTTCACTAGTAAACTACTCATTAGATACTAGCACTCACTTTTGCTACATGTTACCATTCCCGAAGTAACAAGTAACTTGACTGTTTGTGGAATCTAAATTTTTGTCATTGATTTTTATTTGGATTTGTGGTATAGATATTAACAGGTCACTTCCAATGATATATTTATAATTGTTGCTGCATTTATTCCAGTTTTTACTAGTACACCTTTGTTAGATACTATTACTTATTTATGAGGCACACATATATTTTCCAACAGTAAGTAACATTTCTCACAGTATATCATTAGACAAAATTGCTTTTTTAACTTGTCAAATGTAAAGACTATAGTCATAATGGCTACTGTATAGTTAAAGTAAGATTAAAAATGTAACTAGTGCATGCAAGTCTGAAGTGAACAGTTCATATATTAACCCGACAGAATTCAATGACAAAAGGTTTGTTACCAGTAACAACTAAATAAATCACTACTGCACTGTGCAAAATATTACTATTATTAATAATAATAATAAATACAAATAAATGTGTCATGTTTAAATAAATGTTTCTTGTAATTAGACCTTTTAGAGTGATTTTTTTTTTCAAAGTAAATCCTACAACATTTTATTTATTTATTTATTTATTTTTTTCTCCAGTGCGAGATTTGGAGGGACTACTTGAATAGAAGTACTAAAGTGATAAACAAACTGTAAAAACAGGATCTGGACTTCGGGACTGTTCGCGGGATGCTTTTTTTTTTATCCCCACTGGAGATAAAAATAATTCAGCAGTGGCAGGGATGCAATGACCTTATATATATAAATATATATGAAAAATAGTTACAATAGCAACTGAAAACCGTACTACTGGATTACTTAGGCTACTCGTTATCAAAAAATAATAGTAAAATAAAAATAGTTGCTAGTTAGTTTTAAGGAATAAATGTTAAAGCGGCTTGCCACACTGATATCACATATTGCTTCTATGAATGAACCTACCCTAAAGACAGCAAACGGTCTGAAAGCCGATAGCGGCTTCCTCCTCACAGTAAAATGGTTCAGTCAAACAGGTGATGGACACTGCATGGGACTGGCGCGTTAGACATGTAACATTTCCTCTGCGTCATGGAAATGGAGGGCGACACACTCAGCCGCACTTGGCTGTCATGACATGAACCTACAGCGTTGCCATCATCACGCAGACTTGCACTGACACACGCCTAGAAGCCTACACGTCCGTGAACATCTTTTTAATGTTCACGCAGTTCTGGTTGTTCTGAGCGGGGAAGTTGGGCTGCTTGAAGGCGCTGTTGATGCCCTCCTCAATGACCATGTACTCCGACTTGCTGAGCGAAGACGTGCTCCGCGTCTTCTTCAGCTCCTCGGAGGAGGACAAAGGCTGTCAGCTGCCGACGTGGAGGCACTGCTCCTGCTCCTCTCCCTCAGTCTCTCTGTGGTAAAAGTAGTTGAAATTGGACACGATGACTGGCACTGGCAAAGCGATGGTTAACACGCCCGCAATAGCACACAGGGAGCCGACGATTTTGCCTCCTATGGTGACCGGGTGCATGTCGCCGTATCCCACGGTCGTCATGGTAACCACCGCCCACCAGAACGCATCAGGGATGCTGCTGAAGCCCGAGTCGGGATCATCCGCCTCGGCGAAGTAGACGGCGCTCGAGAATAAGATGACCCCGATGAAGAGAAAGAAGATCAGCAATCCCAGCTCTCGCATGCTGGCTTTGAGCGTTTGCCCCAAAATCTGGAGCCCTTTGGAGTGCCGCGAGAGTTTGAAAATCCGAAACACGCGGACGAGTCTGATGACCCTAAGAATGGCCAAGGACATCGCCTGCTGGCCGTTGCCTTGCCTTTCCGCGAGCTCTGTCCCCAGAGTGATGAAATAGGGTATGATGGCCACGATGTCAATGATGTTCATGATGTTCTTGGAGAACGTGGCTTTGCTGGGGCACGCGAAGAAACGCACGAGCAGCTCAAATGAGAACCAGATGATGCACAGAGTCTCAACGACAAAGAACGGGTCAGAGAAGGGACTCGTAAGGTAAGGGTTAGTTACGTTCAGAAGTGGGGCGACCGTCTTCAGGTCTCTGTCGTCCCGGAACTCGGGTAACGTTTCCAGACAAAAGATGACGATGGATATCAAAATGACCAGCACCGAGACGATCGCGATGCCCCTGGCCGGACCCGAGCTCTCCGGGTACTCAAACAGCAGCCACACCTGTCGCTGAAATTCATTAGAGGGCAACGGACGCACCTCATCCTTTATAAACCCCTCATCCTCTCGAAATTTCTCCATGGCCTCCTCCCCGAGCTCATAAAAGCGTATCTCCTCGGAGAAAATGTCTATGGGAACGTTCACGGGTCTCCTTATACGCCCGCCGGATTGGTAATAATATAAAATGGCATCGAAGCTCGGCCGATTCCTGTCAAAGAAATACTCGTTTCTAAGTGGGTCAAAGTAGCGCATTCTCTTCTTGGGGTCGCCAAGTAAAGTCTCGGGGAACTGGGACAGGGTTTTGAGCTGCGTCTCGAAGCGCAAGCCCGAAATATTGATGACAACTCTCTCGCAGCACTCGTGGTCTGGCTCGTAGCGCTCCAGAGAGTGGTGCCCGGGCAGCGCCGCCGACTCCTCCAGCATGTTGTCGCATGCAACAATTGTCATGATGTCTTGCTCGTTTTCGGTGTAGCCGTGGTTCACGAGGTTGTTGCCCCGGTGCTTGCTTGAGGAAGGCGGAGGCGAGTGGAGGAGGCTAAAGTGGTCGTCCATACAGCTGCTTCGGCGGAGGGGCAGTGGAAGCCGCGCCTCCTCCACAGGCTCCAGTCTGCCACAGCCGCCCGCCTGCCGCGCGTCCTCTCGCTTTCGAATCACTACCTTCTCAGTCCAGTCTTCCCGCCCACGGCGCGCGTACTGTGGTTTATAAACATGACTGCTCCCGCCCACGGCGCTCGGATGCCCATCACACATCCACACGGCGCCCAATCGGAAACCTGACAGACATAAACATGAACCCCAGACCGTCACCGAAGCCCACCGTTGAGGGGAGGGGTGTGGGAACGCGCATCGCCGGCAACCGTTAGGCAACCTAAAATAAAATAAAATAAAATAAACCTCACTGACATTTGTTGCATTAATTTCATTACTCACGCGAGGGAGCATGTGGATTAATAATTCATCATGGCGAGATTAATGCATGAGAAATCAGTCTTACGCAAACCATGCAACCTGTAGGTTACGCAGAATCCGAATTACACGATGACGTTCAACGAGGTCAGCTTTGTAAAATAATTTCTTGACGCAATCTGTTGAAGTTCATCTCGCGCAACAGTTGTCTTTTGTCGCCCTCTCACGAAGCTATCACGGTTTTGGATTAATTTTATATCTATACCTATAATAAAGTAATAACTGATAGCATACTTTAGTTTTGTGGATGTTATATCCGATACCTATCAGCCTGTTGTTGCAGTGATTCATGTTTATTACTGAAACAACCCCGTTAAAACGATTATGTCCCCCAGTGATTTGTTTTGACCTCCTTAGGTGTGTTGAAGCTTTAATTAGCTGAGTCAGATCGCCCTTCATAACTCGCTCCCTGCCTATACGCAAATCTTGATGAAATGTTATCAATAAATGGCTGTATGTGCTGCGTTGGTTGTCTCTGACGTGCTTTGAATGCACGCGTATGGTAAAGGCGCGGACTTACATTAAGAATGTCAATGAGAGCACGAGCCCCCACCTTCATAAAGGTGAAAGGACACGCACCATCGTCACTCTGATTGACATTTGGAGCGCAGCGGGGTCTTAACCTTTATGTAAATCCTCTCGATGTTGCAGACCCGCAGTGTTGCATTAGGTAATTTGGGGAGTGGTGGAGTTTTGATAATAATTATTTCTTCAGCATGTGATATGGGTCTTAGCAACACAGTAATGGATTAGTTGCAGATTTAGCAGTATGTTCGTTTTTATTGTTCGTTTACGCTTTATAGAGTGTCGATTTTGACGTAACAAGGCAAGAGAATGTGGTAAGGATTTTTTTTTTTTTTTTTTTTTTTTTAAAAAAGCTTGTAACTTATGCGTGGCCTAAAACAAAAAAGTCAAGAAAATATATTGGCGCTGTCCATAGTTCTGAAACCAGGAGAATCACCCTATAAACCTTTTATTTAAGTCCTGTATATCACATCCAACTCAGTGATCCCCTAAGGTTATCAACACATTTAATATTGTATGATGTCAAAAAAAAAAAAAAAAAAAAACACGTATCAATGGGTCAATGGTGTGATGCCCCTTTTCGTCCAGATCTATCAGGTTATCCAAAAGTAGATTAAAATGCTTTTTAAAAATACATTGATTGGAATACAGAAAACTCAAATACTTTTTTTCTAAATATTAGATTACTTCAAATATGAATATTATGACCTAGGCCATTTAAAATAAAAATGCAAGCTTAAGTAGTGGAATGTCCCAAAACTCCAAGATATTCATGATTCAAAAGTCATGATATTTAAAATGTAACATAAAAGATAAATTGAATATATGTAATTATACAACATTTGTTCCACAACTTATAGAAAATACCATCTATCTATCTATCTATCTATCTATCTATCTATCTATCTATCTATCTATCTATCATATCAGTTGTAGATGAGCCTCCCACGGGTCCAAATGTGTCAGTATGAGGGAAGTCTGATTCTGTGTCTCCTCTTGCTCACTGGAATGTTTCCCAGAATCCGCACACTTCTCTGAGCACTCAGGGATTGCTCCTATTAACACACAAAATGATTCAACAGTAGAGCACATTACCCTGGACATTTAGAAGAAAAGCAGCTCTTCTTCCATCTGCTCTCTGTCCTCTGGCTATTTGGCTGGGGTTTTATTTCCTACAACAAAACCACATTGATAATACATTTAAAGTTCAAGGATGACATCAAAACCTTTACAGGCATGAGTCATTTTTGTTCTGTTTACTAAAAGCAACAAGTAGTGGAATGTGACATGATATTGATATGAATCTGCAGTGTTTTGAAGATCTACCTCAGCCAAGAGCTTTATATAACAGATTGTGTATTTATGTAAAAGGTTTGAGGCCTTTCATTCATTTTTTCACTCATGCAAAACTAAAAATGTTCTCATGTCAAAATGTCATCGTGTCTGTTTTGTGTGGTTACATTGGCATCAGTCCATAGCTCATATCGACTCCTAAACATTTGCTTTAAATATTTGCTCCAATGTTTAACTTTGTTGTTTGACTCATTCTCATTCTTGTGAAAAGAACATCATTCTTTTCTCACACACCCATCTGCATTTTGCCATCCACCCTTGTTTGAGCTGAGAGGGAGGAGTTGTTGTTGCTAGTGAGTATCTGTAGATCCAAAGATGGGTAGTAACTGAAAAATTAAGTAGGTCTACTTTTAATTAGAGTATATTAAATTTTATAATGCTTGTAATCAGATTACAGGTACTTTTTTTATGGATTACATTAAACATTTTATTCAAACAATGGCAGATTTGCATTCTTACAATGCCGCTTAATGGTCACATTGACATGCAGGTAAACAAATTAAATATTTTTATTTTTTTTATTTTTAGTGTTTAAGTGTTTAATCAATTGATTTAAAATTTTTATGATTTCATTATTAGCTTTATATCAACTCACAAACCAACTGCAGTTCCTACATTATGCCCAGTTTGGGAAACAACTAATGTAATGTCTAATGCATTTAATGATGTTGATGTAAAAAAAAAAAAAAAAAAAAAAGAATATATGTTTGTTCTTTTTTTTAATGCAATATAGTACATTTAATGGATTACGTTAAGTTTGATAAAAACCAAAAACAAATAAAAAGTAATCTAAAAAGGAGTTTTCATCATGTAATCTGTAATCAGTAATGGACTACAATTTGTAAGTAATCTACCCAGTACTGTGCAGATCTGAGGAGACTTCATTGGTGCTCTTGTAATGGTCAGGTAATTGAATTTGTTTCTTCAAACTCTTCTCCACATTGCTCTGTCCTCCTACTGCAGAGAGTCTTTTGTGTAAGCACAGTTTGTCCTTGGGCTTGTTTTCAAACTCTGCGTTCACACGTCATTCTTGACGCATTTGCCAGGCAGATGTGACACATGCTAATGGATGCACTTACATACTTAAAGCACAAAGCACATGCATGCAGATGGTTTTTAGCAAGTTGCTTTATGGTTTGCTAAGGTGTTCTAGAAGGTTAATGGTCCAAATGTGAGGTCACACTTAGCAATATTTTGGTAAAATTTGGTGCAAAAAAGGTCCATTGTCTATTGTCAATAGTATGGCGATGCACGAAGCACAACTCACAAAGAAGTCACTTTCAATCTAAGCAGTTTTCTGATGGTCGGTGTGGTGTGACTACCATGCACATGGGTGAAATCTACATAGGGAATTGTTTTGCCTTTTTTTGCTGATTCCTATTTAAATGACTGTATATTGTCTGTGAAATTATGCTGAACAGTGGTACATACTGTAAGTGTGATCACACCTCAAGTCAAAAGTGTTCAGCCTCATGTCTCTGATCTGTAAGATGTGGTTCAGCTCCCTCCATCAATGCAAGTCTAATGGAATTCTTGTCCATTTTATGGTCCTGATGATTATAGTCACACATTTCCTCTATAAGCCACACAGTTTAAAGACATATTCCCGGTAAAGTAAATTGGGCCATTTTTGGAGGATTTAAAGGCAGAGATGATAAGCTTACAATTTTATAAAAGCACTTTTTCTTCTGTTAAATCTTTTGTATTGTTGAAGCAATAAGCTGTTTATGGCATTATGTTATCATGGTGACAAGGCTGAATACTTGGATTTAAGTTAAGAAGTAAACTTGTGACCATAACGTCTTGTGGCTGTTTATAAGTTTATGGACTGGCCTCATACACTTACAGCATTTGAGATACTATTATAGTTTTCAATTCATATTTTGAATTAGTTTAACTTTAACTAAAATAATAATAATAATAATAATAATAATAATAATAATAATAAACAATCTGCAAAGGTGTAAAGCGGAAAGTGCACGATAAATAAAGTTAGTGGGTTAGTCTCAGTCAGCTCCCTAGTTCAGTAGTCAGGGCACTGATCAGGGAGTCAACAATTGTAATGACTGTCTCAATCGTGAAATCCTTCAAGTGCACTGGAATGTTTGCTCCGTGAAAAATCCCACAATGCTCCGCAAAAACTAGGGAGCATTGATACTAACTATGCTCCCTTACTAGAAATTATGTCACATTTCTGAAGCACGAAACATAAACCACACAAGCCAACTCGATAAATATAATGACACACGAAAGAAGAATTTACAAGACAAACCTTATTTTTTTTAAGTATATTAAGCATAAACACACATTGCTAGACAGGTAATGAACACATCTAGTTAACATTTATGAATTAATATTCGGCCTAAATGTTGTAATTACATGTAACAGAATAATGTGAATAAGAAGAAAATAAAAACAATATCAAAAAGAGGTCGGTCCTGCCTTTTGTTTGTAATTAATTCCAGCAGCGGTGACGTTCTGCAATGTTGTCCGTTGATTTTGTAATTAGTCATGTCGCCAGAAATTGAGTAGTCACTGTCCCAAAGTGCAGTTAGGTGGGAATTTACCACCCAGTTTGCACACGTATGTCAGATGTCTGTTAAAGATCGCTTCATCTGGAAAGCATATACTGTGTACAAACATCTGATAGATGTCTTTGAGATGTTGGTTTTACCTACATTCTAAATCATAAATATCTTAAAGTCATCTTCTAAACGTCTATTTGACATCTGATAGGAAATGTCCTGTAGATTTTTATTACAGATGAGCAAACACTAAAAAAATACGTCTTGCAGATGTAAACGCAGATGTCAAATAGACGTCTCCATGATGTACATGTGCTATCAGGGCAGTGACCGGATTCGTGTACACGATACAGTATACTGATTCACAGGCTCGTGAGCTAAGGAGCTGATTGAGGTGCACCCATTGTCCCATCACTGTCGGGCCAAAAGCCAGCGTGCTAGTGCGTGCCAGGGCCAGTCTATTTCTATTTCCTGTCACTTCCAGGGCTTCATCGTGCCTCGCTTTGGCTTCCTAGGGGCCAATGGGCAGGGTTTTTTTTGGCCCGCTGAAAACCTTGGGCCAAAGCAGGCCAGCTCGGCTTTGAGGAGTGGTTGAACAAAGGCTGAGTTTCTCAGAGCCTGGAGAGTGTCAGTGTTGTGGATCATATCATATAGTTAACAGCTATTAATGCATTAAAGCATTAAACACCAGCATTAAAGACTTTTAAAAAAAATTTTAGATCAAAACTCACTTTCAGACAGCAGCGATTGTTTGAAATAACTTCTGTTTGAGATCGATGTAGATTATGATCACCATACCAGGCAGAAATATTTATATGCGATGCAAAAGACTATGCACACTAGCCATTACCACAGTAAACATAGTAAATGCGACCGCTTGAAAAAATCAGACAAATCATAGGCTATTCACAATTGTGCATCTATTTAGTTAAATATTTTATCTGTCAGTAAGTCTCTTTATTAGTGACTGTATGATGTTCCTATTTAGCTCAGTGTATGTTATAAAATATATCAAAATCATAGCTTTGTTCGGGAGCTCCCTCTGTTTTTCTGACTGAAACTATAACAATGTATTGAAACTGGAGAGAGTTCTAAAGCTATTTATGTCGTATTTTGATGGAAAAAATTATAGAAATGATCATTCTTTCTAAATGTGATATATACTGTCTGTGACTACAAATAAACAGAAACATATGTGACTGAATAAGTATGTGTCCTCTTTCTTTTGTGAAATAACTGTAAAATCACTTTATTTCTGTAACTAATTTTCAATCCTAATGAATTAATTCACTACTATCAATGTATCACTTGAAATTGTAAAACTGGTAAAACATTGATGCCTTGGTTTTAAGTCTTTTAAGTGCTGTAAACATCAAAAAATGCAAACAAATGGCCACTTTTATCATCTTCATTTTGTGATCTTTCTAGTTCCAGTGTTTCATGCTGCATTCACAGGGCTATGTATTCTGTAGTTGCTGGATATTTTGTTTTACAAACATAATTACTTACTTGTATTAGATTATGTATCTGGATATATACAGTGTTTAGACTATTAAAGACCCCTTTTGGTAATACTTTATAATAACTTTCATTTATAAATCATTAACAAACATTATATAATGCACAAAACATCATTAGAAATATGAGATAATGTTCTTGTTAATGTTTACTAATGAACTTACTAAACATTACCTAATGATAAACATATGATTATTTAATATAAATTGAAATGCTTACAAATGTCAGTAAACTTTCAATTCATATGATTGTTTCATATGATTGCTTTTGCAGTACCAAATCTAAAGTGGAAACTATTCATTATTTAGAAATGTTTATAAATATTTACTAATTATTAATATCTTTATGAGCAGTCATCTCAATGGCAAAAAGTGTCCCGTAAGACCCGAATATGCCTTATTCACACATCTTTACTAATCACTTATTAATCATTTGTTCATGTTTTTACAGTAGTCAATCTAAAGTTGAAACAATCATCATTTGTAAATATATAAATGATTACTAATCATTTAGTATCTTTATGGGCATTGGACTTTTTAGCTGCTGTAACAAGGTTTGTGTAAAGGGTGGCTGGTTAAGTTTAGCTAAATGCTTGCTAAAGACATAACAGATTGTAATTTTGGTGTAATATTATGTTTTAATTGCCCTCAAATCTCACATTCGCACTCTTCAGTATACCATTAAACAGGATATTCCTTGAATCATAAATAAACAATTATAATAATCAAATTGACCCCTATACACTGTTGACCCTTTAACCAACCCTTAAACCTACCCGTACCACCAAACCTTTCCCTAACCTTAGCCGTATCACACCTCAATAGCAGCAAAAGTGTTGTGCATTACCACAAGCTTTTAATCATTTTATAATATATGTTAAAATCATTTGTAGATTTTCAATAAGTGCTTGATCACATGGAATTGAAAGTTTAATGACATTTGTAAGTATTTTAACTTACATGAAATAATGATTTGTTTGAAGTTTATTGGCAATTTTATGAAGTTTATTGGCAAACATTAACAAGCACATTATCTCATGTTTCTAACTCTTTTAATATATATCAACTAATGAGCCTTTCAGCATTATTTAATGTTTGATAATGATTTTATAAAAGTTATTATAAAGTGTTACCCTACTTTTGTAAAAGTTGACTTGAAGGTTGATTTGAAGTGTCAGTTTTTGCATTATTATTGTGGTCAAATCTGGACACAGGGAACGTATTTTGTTACTCATACAAGCTACATATAATAACTTGATCAGTCACACAAAAGTAATCAGAATAAATACTGACTCAGCGTGACCAGGGTGATATGTAGGAGTAATGTACCTCCAGCCAGTTCTTATCACAGAATAACCCTCAACAGTGTGATTAAGGGTGCTCAATGGGTGACATGTCCGGTGAGTATGCTGGCCATGCAAGAACTGGGATGTTTTCAGCTTCCAGGAATTGTGTACAGATCCTTGCAACATGGGGCCATGCATTATCATGCTGCAGCATGAGGTGATGGTCGTGGATGAATGGCACAGCAATGGGCCTCAGGATCTCATCATGGTATCTCTGTGCATTGAAAATGCCATCAATAAAATGCACCTGTGTTCGTTGTCCATATCATATGTCTGCCCATACCATAACCCCACCGCCACCATGGGACAACTCAATCCACAATGTTGACATCAGCAAACCGCTCACCCACACGATGCCATACACACTGTCTGCCATCTACAGTGAAAACCAGAATTCATCCATGAAGAGAACACCTCTCCAAAGTGCCAGATGCCATCGAATGTGAGCATTTGCCCACTCAAGTTGGTTATGATGACGAACTGCAGTCAGGTCGAAACCCCGATGAGGATGATGAGCATGCAGATGAGCTTCCCTGAGACAGTTTCTGACAGTTTGTGCAGAAATTCTTTGGTTATGCAAACCGATTGTTGCAGCAGCTATCCGAGTGGCTGGTCTCAAAGGATCTTGGAGGGGAAGATGCTGGATGTGGAGGTCCTGGGCTGGTGTGGTTACACGTGGTCTGCGGTTGTGAGGTTGGTTGGATGTACTGACAAATTCTCTGAAATGCCTTTGGAGACGGCTTATGGTAGAGAAATGAACATTCAATTCACGGGCAACAGCTCTTGTGGACATTCCTGCAGTCAGCATGCCAACTGCACGCTCCCTCAAAACTTGTGACATCTGTGGCATTGTGCTGTGTGATAAAACTACACATTTTAGAGTGGCCTTTTATTTCGCCCAGCCTAAAGGCCAATTTACACTTCTGCGTCGAGTGTACGCCGTAGTGTACGTCGTAGGCTACGCACGTAGGCGACGCCGTCGTGAGCATTTATACTTCTGCGTATGTCTGTTTTGCTCTGCAGTTACACCGCCGAAACGCTAGTTGATGCGAGCTGGTTCCACTGTGTTTACATTCTTCGATCCTCGCGGGCTTCTACGAACAATGGCGACTGAAAGAGAGCGGATACAGATATATACAGATACATACAGATGGCTGTATTTCCTCACTTCTTCAATTAATCGCTCGGTCACTTGGTCCATTTCCATGTTGGCTCTTCACTGAATTTCGGAATTTAAAAATGGCGGGCGGTCCAGAGTGCAGAAGATCATTCCGGAAATGCGTAGGAGGAAAGGTGATACAGATCTTGCAGTCCGCGTCGTCGCGACGCGTAGTTACAATTTTGAGGAGGTGCATGTCAGGGTACGGCGAAGGGTACGACGTATGGTACACGTCAATGCGTATGCTACGCCGTACCTACTATGCGCACCCGACGCAGAAGAATAAATTGGCCTTAAGGCACACCTGTGCAATAATCATGCTGTCTAATCAGCATCTTGATATGCCACACCTGTGAGGTGGATGGATTATCTCGGCAAATAAGAGAAGTTTATGTGCTACATAAGAAAAAGTCCTTAGATCTTGAGTTAACGCTCACTAAAAAGGTTGACGACATTATTATGATCTGGACACATTCTCTAATTACGTCAGACTGACGTTTGCAATCTCCGACGTTGTGTTAAGACGTTGCATTTTGGTTTAAAATGAAAATCTGGTTGACGTCAGAACCCAACGTCAGACTGACGTCAATCTCCGACGTTGGTAACGGACGTTGCATTTTGGATGAAAATGAAAATCTGGTTGACGTCAGAACCCAACGTCAGACTGACGTCAATCTCCGACGGTTGGTAAGACGTTGCATTTTTGGTTTGAAAATGAAAATCTGGTTGACGTCAGAACCCAACGTCAGACTGACGTCAAACTCCGACGTTGGTAAGACGTTGCATTTTGGATGAAAATGAAAAATCTGGTTGACGTCAGAACCCAACGTCAGACTGACGTCAATCTCCGACGTTGATAAGACGTTGCATTTTGGATGAAAATGAAAATCTGGTTGACGTCAGAACCCAACGTCAGACTGACGTCAATCTCCGACGTTGGTAAGACGTTGCATTTTGGATTAACGTCAAGACTGACGTCAATCTCCGACGTTGGTAAGACGAACCCAATTTGGTTGAAAATGAAAATCTGGTTGACGTCAGAACCCAACGTCAGACTGACGTCAATCTCCGACGTTGGTAAGACGTTGCATTTTGGATGAAAATGAAAATCTGGTTGACGTCAGAACCCAACGTCAGACTGACGTCAATCTCAATCTCCGACGTTGGTAAGACGTTGCATTTTGGATGACGTTGATGAAAAATGAAAATCTGGTTGACGTCAGAACCCAACGTCAGACTGACGTCAATCTCCGACGTTGGTAAGACGTTTGGTTGCATTTTGGATGAAAATGAAAATCTGGTTGACGTCAGAACCCAACGTCAGACTGACGTCAATCTCCGACGTTGATAAGACGTTGCATTTTGGATGAAAATGAAAATCTGGTTGACGTTCATGAAAATGAAACGTCAGAACCCAACGTCAATCTCCGACGTTGGTAAGACTTTGCATTTTGGATGAAAATGAAAATCTGGTTGACGTCAGAACCCAACGTCAGACTGACGTCAATCTCCGACGTTGGTAAGACGTTGCATTTTGGATGAAAATGAAAATCTGGTTGACGTCAGAACCCAACGTCAGACTGACGTCAATCTCCGACGTTGGTAAGACGTTAGATTTTGGATGAAAATGAAAATCTGGTTGACGTCAGAACCCAACGTCAGACTAACGTCAATCTCCAACGTTGGTAAGACGTTGCATTTTGGATGAAAATGAAAATCTGGTTGACGTCATAACCCAACGTCAGACTGACGTCAATCTCCGACGTTGGTCAGATGTGGTATTTAGGATGAAAATGAAAATCGGGTCGATGTTAGAACCCAACGTCAGACTAACATCAATCTCCTTCATCTGACAGACATTGCATTTTGTTGGAAAATTAAATCAAAATCATTATCTGTCACAAACCAACAACTGTCAAAATTGTCAAACTGTCAAACTCAAACTTTAAAATAAGATATGGCTAGTATGGATTGTGTTGACATGACATCAAACCTTTAACAGAGACAGGAATTTTGTTGTAAAATAAAAATCAACATACAGAGAGAGAAAAGAAAAATAAAAACATACAGAGAAAGTGTAACATCAGATCAGACAGAGTTCAAGATTCAATGTGAGACAACACTAAATGATTAAATTTTAAAGGGTTAGTTCACCCAAAACTGAAAATTATGTCATTATTGACTCACCCTCATGTTGTTCCAAACCCGTAAGACCTTCATTCATCTTCGGAACACAGTTTAAGATATTTTAGATTTAGTCCGAGAGCTTTCTGTCCCTCCATTGAAAATGTATGTACGGTATACTGTCCATGTCCAGAAAGGTAATAAAAACATCATCAAAGTAGTCCATGTGACATCAGAGGGTCAGTTAGAATTTGTTGAAGCATCAAAAATACATTTTGGTCCAAAAATAACAAAAATTACAACTTTATTCATTGTCTTCTCTTCCGGGTCTGTTCTGAGCGCGTTCACAACACTGCAGTGATGCTGCTGATGTGTTATAGGGCGCACCAGAAAACACATCCGCAGCATCATATGTCAGCAACTTTGATGATGTTTTTATTACCTTTCTAACCACGGACAGTATACCGTACATACACTTTCAATGGAGGAACAGAAAGCTCTCGGACTAAATCTAAAATATCTTAAACTCTGTTCCGAAGATGTACGGAGGTCTTACGGGTTTGGAATGACATGATTATGAGTCATTAATGACAATTTTCATTTTTGGGTGAACTAACCCTTTAAGACATTAGCAAAAAGAATAGTTTAACTTAATCTGAAAATGGAATCCACAAATGTTTTGTGGTTTTATCAGAAAAATGACTAAGAGATGAACTGGGTTATAACAAATATGATTTATTTATTCAATTGTTCTATCATTTACATTTAACATGGAACAGAACATTTTCAAAATAATTACATTTTAACATCAACCTTATTGGAACTGAATAGTTTTGAAAACATTAAGATACATTTTATTAACAGCTTTTTTTGTCCTGCCACCTCCACCCACCCTGTCTGGTGCAGAGTACTGTCGCAAGGGCTGTGCCAAGTGTGCAACTGCACAGGGCCTCGCACCTCTAGAGGGCCTCGCTCCTGGCCTGCATTTTATGTCGTTTATATCTAATTTTTATTACTGTTTTTCCACCCATCTTGTCCTTTGGAAGACTAAAATAGTCATAGCGGATAGACAGTATAAGACTCTGAGTATAAGAATGAGTAAAACTGTTTGTTGTTAGGACGACAAAAAGTTATAAAGTTTAACTTTTAGTCTGGTCTAGAGCCCTGCATTTCACCCTGAATTTTTTACACCTTGGTCCGGGCTTCGGGCCAATTTTCACATCATAGTTCAGATGCGGGCCGGCCTCAGACCTGTTTAAGGCTTCTCCTTATTTTTATATTTTAGACATCCATCAATTAGTGATGAAAAAATTGCCGCACTGGGGGAAACAACACAAAGACCGTGCTACCGTGACTGTCAATAGTGGCTCAACAGTGTTAAGTGTCCCGCAGCAGCGCAGTGTTCTGCTTTCAAATGCACGCAATAGGCTTAAGCTTGACACAAAGCATCGTCAAAAAATTATTACCATAAATGAGTCATGGGGGAAACAGGAATGAGATATTGAATTATTTACTAATAAATAGTGTTTTCTGAGTTGGTGTCGCAAGGATGATGTTGCCAATCCTGACTCGCAACCTCTTCATTTTACGCGCCTTTAGAAAAAAGTTCATCTTTACGGATTATGATTATAATGAATGAGTTTTTGTTTCTGATTTGTTGTATTTCGTTTAGTAGTCATTTAAAGCTTTCAATAGATATATTTGTCACGTCTGTGAGCCATGTATTCACTGAGCTTTGGTTAATTTTTGTGAAGCGCTCCTGTTCAAGACGAGACGGTAGAAAGCGCATCATGACTAGAGTTTGTGGAAAAATGTAAGCAGTAGCCTACAGTATTACAGAACTGTTTTATGATAGAAATGTTCAGCCACCGACATAGACTATCTAGTGATGCAAACTACTCAACCTTTTATGAAATTCCGCCCTTTTGAATTGAAAATATGCGATAGGTTAATGATTCATGTAAAACATAAATAAATGTGACAATAGATGTTTGCGTTTTCGACTATTAAACATACGAATAAGAGTGAGAGTGCAATAGTGCAAATTGATTTTATATGAAAAGTTCAGCTGCAAAAACCTAGTGCCGTTTGAAATTTTCTTCTAAAAAAATACAAATTTTATCAGGCTCCCATGTATAGGTTCAGTAATTTCACTTTAATAGCAATGAACAGTTTCTTTTCTTTCCCATTAAAGTGAAATAACTGAACATAAACATAGGAGGATGAGAAAATAATTATTTTAGAAGAAAATGTTGGATCGCACTTAGAGGCTTTTCCATCTGAACTCTTTATATATAACTGTCTACAAGCCTAGAACTAATTTAAGCATTCTTATTAACTTATTATTATTATTATTATTATTGTAGATCCTTATGAGCTAGTGCGTGGCCGTGATTTGTGCGCAAGCATGTCAGTAAGCAAGGCATCACAATCGGACAGATGCATGTTAAAGTTGAGTTTGTTACGGTTCCGGCTTCGCTACCGTTCGGACGTTCTAGCTTACTGTTCTCCGCTTTGCTTCTTATTTCTGTACTTTTCTCTGATTTTTCTAAGATTTTTTACTTCAGAAGATCAGCACAGTGCTCAAACAAAAGATTTTTGGCACAAACACTAAAACTAAAAACTTTGGGACTGGAATAATACTACAAATGAAGACTTTGCCTCCCACTGCCAGCAGCTTACATTCCGGAGATGGGATAACAACTACCTACATTCAAAGAGAAGAGAGAGAAAATGCCTCCTGTTGGATCCACTTGTTGCATGAACTGCTGCAAATTCTACAAAGGATTGTGATTCTTGAAACAAAGCTACTTGCCGGACTTCCAAAACAGACGGAACATTCAGCAGACCATCGTCATGGACCCTCTCAGCATACAGCCGGTGAGTCCCATGAATCTTCTGAATCTCAACAGTTTATACCAAGTGTAGAGGAACAAGCCAAAACTGATCGCCACACTAATCGATGGCACAAACAGGGAGCGAGACCCAAAGGAACACGAGACATCAGATTGTCACGAGTTTCTCGTATTGCTGCTGTAGCATCCTCTACCCCAGATTCGACTATGACAAGGCTTGTGAATACCAGTATTCTACCACCCCCTATACATCTTGAGAACAGATTTGAAGCATTAATGAATGCGGGTGAGGAATCCCCAAATGTCATTAAACATCTATTGGATCAGCCAGCAGCTAACACCGCTACTAACAGGTGCTCAAGGTCGAGCAGACAACGACATTCAGCTCAGAGCGCAGTCGAGCCCAGGACTCTGATAGTGGGTGACTCTATTATCAGAAACATCAGTAGCAGGACTACAACAACATGCTGCCTTCCTCAAGCAATGGTCTCTGATGTGAACAAGGAACTTCAGAATATTCTGATGAAGCACAAGACTACAAATCCAATTATCATCCATGTGGGGAAGAATGATACTCTGAAAGAGCAGTCAGAACTCCTTAAGAAGGACTTTAGTGAACCTTTTTCAAACACTTCGAAGACTCAAAGTTCATCAGTGGACCACTCCCAACTGATAACAACATGCAGCCACAATAAGCACTGCTGATGGACACCATCCCGGCCGAGCCCTGCCCTCAGAGCTCCTCACAGACAGACTGTGATGTATCAAAACAGCTACAAGACTCAGCACTCAAGGATGACTTTCTGGAAGACAGCCGGGGAAGCCAAGACAACATATCATAGTCACCGGAAACACCAGAGACACAGCCCATCTCACCAGACACATTATCCCTCTCTCCAGCATCTCCACTTCTGTGCTTTTCACAGAAAATGGTAGAATTGGTGTATGCTGGGACTAAACTCTCACACTCATTCGTTGCAAGCCCGCAGATATCAACAAGAAAACAGCGGGCCCCCCAAACACCAAAGCCTGTGGGACCTGCTCCTGTGAGAGCTCTCCGACCGCTGCCACAACGCCAGGGCCCAAACCCTCCATCTGCTGTAGGTGAACCAAAAACAGCTGATAGCAGCTCTCAGTGATATGTGTCGGGTCCCCGCTATAATAGCAGCAACATTCACAAATTTTTAAAGAACAAGCGGGAACCCAGTGTGCCTGTAGCTTTCTCTATTTCAGTTTTATCATGTGACAGAAAGTTTAAGTCCATCTCAAGCCGAAGGGCAAACTCATCTAATCTGCAGCCTATTATGCATCAAACTAAAATTGATGTAATGACATAAAGCACTGCCATCAAGTTAGCATCTTTAAACATTCGCTCACTAAAAAATTAATCATTTTCTAATCAATGACTTTATAACCACAAACAATCTGGATTTTATGTTTCTAAATGAAACATGGCTAGAAGACAGCTGCAGTACAACAGTCCTCAATGAAGCACCCCTCCTAACTTTACTTTCATGAGTGTGTGCAGGACTGTTAGGAGAGGTGGAGGTGTAGCTGCTCTATTTAAAGATGTCTATCAATGCAAGCAAGTGTCATTTGGTCAGTACTTGTCTTTTGAATATCTAGGAATTGCGCTGAAAGGTGCTCCACGCATTCTGTTTATCATTATTTACAGGCCTCCAAAATACTCTCCAGCCTTTGTTGAAGAGGTCACAGAAATGTTATCAATGATTTCCTCAGAGTTTGACTGTTTTGCTATTGCAGGGGATTTTAATATTCACATAGATAATGCAGAAAACAAAACAACAAAAGAAATGATAACGGTTCTAAACACTTTTGACCTGATTCAGCATGTGCATGGACCCACACACAAGGGTGGACACACCCTAGATTTAATCATCAGTAGGGCTCTAAACATTTCATCCATTGTTATTAAGGACGTAGCACTATCTGATCACTTCTGTATTTTCTTTGATATATTGATCTCTGCTACCACTGAATCTAGATCTGTCTCTGTCAGAAGGAGATGCTTTCAAATGTAGCTGCACTTAATAGACCGACCCGTAGTTTGCTGACAAGCGGCGCAATATCGCGTTCATAATCGCAGATGAATCGCATGCGGTTATGAACGTGATATTGCGTCAGCGAACTACGGCTCTGGACATTAAGCGCTAATCACAGAACCAGCTTTACTGACGAGACGCGCATGACAATTGCATGCGATTAATAGTGCAGACCTAACGAGAACACTAGTGTACTATTTATGGAGGCTATATCTTTAACACTAAGTATTTTTGCGGACTCTGTTGATATTCTCCTTGATTCCTTTAACTCAAAAGTTAAGAATGGTATTAATGATATTTCTCAAATAATAGTCAGTAAGAAAACAAACAGACAGAAATCAGTTTCCCAGAGTCAGAATTCCCAGTGAAATGCTGTCAGACTGCAAATGCAATGAGTTTGCTTCCTTCTTTTCTGAGAAGATAATCAATATCAGGAAGGCAATTAGCACATCCTCAAGCAATGCAGAGGTCAGACAGATTCGGCTGCAATATCAAAAAGATACTGTCTATTTTGAAGCAATTGATAGCAACATTTTGGAAGACATAGTGCAGCAACTAAAATCGTCAACTTGCTATCTTGACACACTTCCCACATCTTTTTTCAAAAATGATGCAGCTCATCCAGAACGCTGCTGCCAGGATTCTGACTAGAACCAGAACATCTGAGCACATCACACCAGTCCTCAGGTCCTTACACTGGCTTCCAGTTACATTTAGGATTGATTTTAAAGTACTTTTACTCGTCTAGAAGTCACTCAGTGACCTAGGACCAAAATACATTGCTTCCAGAATCAGCTTCCAGAAGAGATCAGATGTGCTAAAACACTAGTCACATTTAAATCTAGACTCAAAACTCATCTGTTTAGCTGTGCATTTATTTAATGAGCACTGTGCGATGTCCGACCTGATTGCACTGTATTTTACATATTCACTGTATTTTATGTAAAATCATTTTCTATTTCTAACTGTTTTAAATTCAAGTCAATTTTTAAATCATTTCCAAAGTTTTAAAATTGCTTGTTTTAGTTTTGTTCTTCATGATTATTTTACTTTATTTTATGTAAAGCACTTTGAATTACCATTGTGTACGAAATCTGCTATATAAATAAACTTGCCTTGCCTTACTACAGCAACCTCCCCCACCACACACACACACACACACACACACACACACACACGCAAAATTGTAGAGGGCCTCGCATGTCAACTTTGCACAGGGCCTCTCACCCTCCTTGCGACGGCTCTGCTGGGGCATATTTTAAACAAAAGGCAGTGGCCGCTGCAATATTTGCCCCGTCTCTTTTGATGTTTTCTGGACACTCTCTGTAAGAAATATTTGAATAAGAAAATGTATAAGTATAGAATATGATGCACTACAGTAATCACTGTATTTTATCATTAACTATTTCTTTGCCTTCCACAGCATACATTTAGACCACTTAAACTATTGACTGGGTTTTAATCAGTTTCTGAGAAAAAACAAAAAAATCTACCATAGCTTTAAGAGCCATTAATGTAAAGTACATGCTATAAGTCATCAAAATATATTTCAGCTTGTGATGCAATTCACAAACACTAAGCAGACAATCTAGCAAAAGAAAACCATGACAACAAAGACACATTGCACTATTTTTGCAGAGTGTCTTAAGGTAAATTAACATTTAATGTCTAATACATATCTTTAAGAATGCAAAAACAATTGTTAGAGTTCTGAACAATAAAGAAAGGCTGACAACAGGAATGACCT
The DNA here is from genome assembly GCF_018340385.1 of Cyprinus carpio. Taxonomy (NCBI): domain Eukaryota; kingdom Metazoa; phylum Chordata; class Actinopteri; order Cypriniformes; family Cyprinidae; genus Cyprinus; species Cyprinus carpio. The sequence goes on along the minus strand of NC_056594.1, from coordinate 3,865,681 downwards.
GCCAATCAACAAGAAGTGTATATATGAACGTTTGTGTGATTTCTGTGTGACAGATGAGTACCTACAATACGAGGTTACTTGTTTTCACTAAACCAACTAAAACAGAAACTAAACAACCCTGAGTGTCACAGTGATATGACGCTAATATTTGTATTATTTGTTAATTTTGTTTTACCTGTGACAACAGTGTACAGATTGATCTTGGTGAAGGCAACCTTCCCCTTCCCCCACTTCATACTGAAACAGGCCATGACCTCATTTGTCATCAACCTGTGGATACAAGAGTAATGCCCAAATAATTGATTATACATGACACATTATGAGGCAGGTATTATAGTTTGTGTTACGTGTTCATCATATCTAGTATAATGCAGATATCATACAGGTCCTCCAGTTGGTACTAGATTAAAAGTCATAGGCTCACCCAAACTGGCAGGTTTTTATCTTATTGCAGAACAACTGATATTGTGCCATTTCAAAATGTAAAACCAACACTATTTCAACAACTTTGCCTGTAAATATTAATTTCATTCATTTTCTCCTTGCTAGTAAAATTATAAGTGCAAAATTATAGGATAACAGATGAGCACACAAGAAAACAAGAAGAATCAGATTAATGACCTTCAATCTATTAATATTTTAAATCTAGTTAATGTAATATATTAAAACATAAGTGTTCTAGCGGCTCATTTATAAATGAACAAAAAAACATAACGTTACCTTACAACAATATGGCTTCTTCAGACCATGGCAAGGAGATAAAAGCAAAAACAAAACAAATGTTATAACCTCATATAGTATAGCTCCACAACACCTGAAATCACACAATATTAATTACTATAATAGACCTCAGTGATAAACTTGAACCCCAAATATAAAACTAGAGCTTGTAGTAGAAAAGGCTGTTTTTGCTTAAATTAATAAAAAAAAAGGAGCCTCTTTACATCTGACAGCTAAAGGAGATAGCCTAATTACTCCCAAATTAATTAAACAACTCCAAAAGCAAAAAATAAATTTAACATAGCAATTACGTTTGGGCCACATGTGAGTATTATCTGGCACATATGGCCTAGATGTGGCATGGCTGAACAGATATGGGCCAAATTGTAGCCATATTTGTTTTGCCATAACTTTAAAAACTGCGGGAAATGCTCTCTTGGTTCACAACTGATTTTGAGGTCTATGGCCCAGATAACAACAGACACATGAGAACCAGATGTGGTTGAGCTATGGCACACAGTGAGAAAAGCCGACTTGTGGTAAACATTTGGCTTATACGTGGAAAAACACAGGAATCCTGAAATCAAGTGCGGCAAACATCTGCCGTTCCACAACTCAGGTTGCTATGCATCTTCCCTCGTATTGGTGGAGAGACTACGGCGCGAATTTGACTGAGTGAGCAGTGAGACGCGGGCAGCGGGCGGCATTTCTGCTTTCCTCACGACTGTGTACGTTCAGGTAAGTGATGTTTTGGCACTTTAAAGTCATATATCATTGAAATATGCAGCATTATGTGTCAATATTGCATGTTATTAAGCGTGTAGTTATTCGTTTAATTGAGTAAGGGGTCAAATTAGCTAATATTTTCCTCAGTTTAACAATACAGTTTAACGTTAGGGTCCGCTGGTTTGCCGTTTTAAATTCCGATGTTTTTGGCTATAAATCAACAGTACGTAACGTTACACATAAAGTATGTCATGTTATATCATTCTGAATTTAGGCGACGCTGTCTGACCATATAGACTGTAAAAAAAAAAAAAAAATAGGGTCTGATATCGGTGTTAATGTTCGTCAAAAAACCTTAACTTTAGGCCTAAACCCAATTTGTGTAACGTTACACAATATCATTTAACTAATCATAGTAGCCTAATAATAATAGCCCAATAATAATAAAATGCCAACAAGAATTACTACGTTACAATACATGTGAATTATTGCATCTATCTTTTTTATTTAAATCTGAAATGATATTCGATCAAGACTTTTCCCTCTTTAAAATTAAGTTGTAACGTTAGGCTAAATTTGTTTTGTCACAATACCAAAATTATGACTTTCGACACAATACCCGATTAAAATACCTTGTTAACATGACCTAATAATGAACTGTACTTCTACAGCATATTAATATGTGTTAATGTTCATTTCAACATTTACTAATACATTCAAATCAGAAATTGTACTTGTTAACGTTATGCACTGTGAACTAACATGAACAAACAATGATATGCTGTATTTCTATTAACTGATGTTATCAAAGATTACCAGATACAGTAAGAAATGTAGGCTATCACTCCTGGTTAGTTATTAATACATTAACTTTTGTTAACAAATGAAACCTAATTGTAAAGTGTTATCAATTGTAAAAAAAAAACCTTAACTTGACTGCTTGTTCATGCCTTGCTTTTTGACGATTCTCTGCCCTTTATTTAAAATAAATATATAATTACATGCCACAGTGTGATCTTGCAGAAATGTTTGCAACAATCACATTATCAATTATGTTAACATTCTCTAACCTTTCACAAATACGAACCCCAACCTCTCATAACCTGTGGGTGCTATGAACGAATTCTTATTTTATGATTTGAGTAATTTAATAGTTGTTTTAAATAAAATTGTATGAGCACAATATAGTCTATAGTTTATTTTATCTTTGTTATTAAAATAAGCAAAGATGCAAATAATAAGCAATATGACAATTACTATAATAAGAAAGATCCAATTCAAATAAACAGTGCTTCAAATTTTTCATACTTTTATGTTCCCACAAGTTAGTGTAGCCATGACGAAACAAAGTGAACTAAACCTGTCTCTTCACTGTACATGTTATATGATTATGCTTATAATTTATATAATTTTAAATAAAATTCTGCACTTGTATTAATATCTGAAATTATGCCTGATATCACTATGTAGCCTGCTTTTAACCCTGCTTCCTTTTTTACAACAGATTTTGTTTTTGTTTTTTTCTTACAGATTTATTCGGTGAGACTTTTCCTTCAAATTATCATCATGGACATTGCAAGTAAATGTAAACAAAATAACCTTAGAAGGAGGGCTGTTAAAAAAGTAAATTACTTATTTGACTCCCTTGGTTGCGTTCAAGATAGTGAGGAAGAATTAGGCCTACACTCAGATCATATATCTACCAGGCATGCCTCAGATTCTGAGGAGCCATGTGCTGAGTCATCATCAGAGGTGGATTCTGATGATAATCAATCTGATGATGGGAATTTAGTGAGTGACGATTTGGTTGCTTCACTGGCAGGCTGGGCTGTAAATTTTGGAATCTCTCTGATTGCTTTGTCTGCCCTTTTGACTATACTTAGGGTGCATCTCCCTTTCCTTCCTAAAGATGGTAGAACTCTGCTTAGAACAAAAACCTCGTACAAGACTCAAATGATAGCTGGTGGAGATTTTCATTACTTCGGTATACTAAATTCACTAAAGACAGCATTTGAAAACATGTGGTCCAAAGTTCCTGACCAACACATTTTTAGACTGCAGTTAAACTTTGATGGCATTCCACTGTTTAATAGCAACTCTGTACAGTTTTGGCCAATACTTGGTATTCTTCAAGACTGTAAGGTAAAGAGGCCCTTCGTAATCGGACTGTTCTGTGGTAGCTCTAAACCAAAATCTTTAAACGAATATTTGAAAGATCTTGTAAGTGAATTGAAAACACTGAGCTGTGGGTTTGGCATTAAAGGCAAATGGTTCTTTTTAAAAGTTAGTTCTGTTGTATGTGATGCACCTGCTAGGGCTTTTATCAAAGCCATCAAGAGTCACACTGGCCACTCTGCCTGTGGTAAATGTACTCAAACTGGCTTGTATCTCAAACACCGAATGACCTTTCCTGAAATGAATGCCCCACTTAGGACAGACCTCTCTTTCCGGCAGATGATAGATGAAGACCATCATGTTGCCAAGTCTCCTCTAATAGAAACAAACATTGACATGGTTGGTGGTTTTCCTCATGACTACATGCATCTGGTTTGTCTTGGGATGATGCGGAGACTTTTAGATCTTTGGCTGAGTTCAGGGCCACTCCGTGTTCGATTATCTTCCCGGCTGAGTCAAGTAATTTCAGATTCTCTTGTAGGGTTGAGATTTTACATACCTTCTGATTTTGCACGTAAACCAAGACCATTAACACATAGACTGAGGTGGAAAGCTACAGAACTTAGGCAGTTCTTGTTATACACTGGTCCAGTGGTCCTTTGTAATGTCCTGGCCCCACCAGTGTACAGCCATTTTATGCTTTTGTCAGTTTCTGTTTATATTCTTCTCAGTCAGAAATTTTGCTTTCTGTTAAATGACTTTGCTCATACATGTCTAGTGTCTTTTGTTGAACATTTTGGCGTGTTATATGGTCAGGAATTTCTTTGTTACAATGTGCATGGATTAGTGCACCTCTGTGAGGACGTGAAGCAGCATGGTAATTTAGATGAATTTTCTGCTTTTCCTTTTGAAAATTTCTTGGGCACTCTTAAAAAGCTTGTCAGAAGACCTAGCAATCCTTTAGCCCAAGTCATTCGCAGGCTATCCGAGATAAATGCTCAGAGCAATGCACGTGATGAGACTATCAATAGGACCCTTAGACGTGAACACAACAATGGCCCTGTACCTTTGATATTTTCAAAAGCAGTTAACCAGTTTCAAGAGGCTTTCCTTGGTGGTTTAGTCATTAAAGTAACTGAAGGAGACAATTGTGTGAAAATACAGAATAGTATTGCCACTGTTGTGAACATAATTTTGAGCGAAGGAAAAGTATTTTTTGTGTACAAAGAGTATAAACATAGAAGCTCTTTCTTTGACTATCCAATGAATTCAAGTGATTTGGGAATTTTTGTTGTGAGGGAACTCTCTGAAGACGTGCACATCTCAGAGTTTGATGGCAGTATTGAGAAGTATGTTAGGTTACCTCTTAGAGAAAATTTTGTTGTTTTTCCATTAGTACATTCCACACAAGTTCATAAAACAGAAAATTAAATATGGGACGTGTGGCTATAAACCAGTACAAAAGTCTCAGTTGGTAAGTATTTATCTAATTGTTGTTTTTGTTATTTAAGCATTATCAGTCGAGCAAGCAATATGTTTTTATGCTTTGTATATCTTTCAGGAGTTTTTAACTGTTCTGACAGGCGGTTGTTGAAAATAAGAACGTGTTCTTTAAAGAATAGTTCCCTTAAAAAAAAAAAATTGTTATCACTTAAGGGTCTTTCACACAGGACGCGGTATGCGCGGCGCTGGACGCTGGGCTCAGCATTGCCCTTCAGATACAACGTGATTTGTGCTGTGCTATGCCAAGAGCAAAGTAGGTGGAGTTTTCAAAACTGCCCGTTCTATTTATAACAGTTCTTCTATCTAATAACGTGCAGGCCTGTTAATTGTATCGTACAGCTCAGGAAATTCTGACACAGTACAGTACTAGTCCATCCATTTTGATTTCCGTGCTTGTTTGGATGCCCCGATTGATTCTATTAGCTGGTAATCGTCACAGAGCGCAGCGACAAAAGTTGAACTATGACCGGGGCGTGCGCACCACTGCGCTTGCGCTTTGGTCGACTCAGCAACAAAACGTCCTTGTGGGGCGCAAGCCATTGAAATGAATGGGTTTTACAGTGCAGCGCTGCGCATACCGCGTCCTGTGTGAAAGGCCCATTACTCACTCTCAAGTTGTTCCAAACCTGTATGAACTTCTTTCTTCTGCTGAACACAGAATAAGATATTTTGAAGAATGTCGGTCACTAAACAGTTGATGGACCCCATTGACTTTCATAGTATTTTTTTTTCTCTTCTCTTCAACTGTTTAGTGACCGTCATTCTTCAAAATATCTTATTTCTGTGTTCAGCAGAAGAAAGAATAGGCTACAGGTTTGAAACAACTTGAGGGTGAGTAAATGATGACAGAACTTTCATTTTGTGACTTAAAATTATATAAGGTATTTTAAATATACAATAAATCTCTTATTTACATCATTTACACTTGTGTTTATTATGAAAGGATTAGCAGTGTTAAGCAGATTCTGACTTTCTGAGTAGCACCTCTGATTGGTCATGTCGTTCCAAACTTGTATGCTGTACTTCTGTGGAACTCAAATGAACGTGTTTTAGTATGTGAACAATATTTTCAGTTTTGAGACTCATGTTCTTTCTTTTTTTTGTTCAATAATAGGCATGTTCCATATCGTTTCTTTTTTGGAAACAAATGAGGTGGAAGTGGTGCCCAGCAGTTGGGTAGATGGTGACCAATGTGTCTGGCCACGCCTAAGAGGGGAGAGCCTCACAAAGGCTGTGAAACTTGCAATGAAACCCAAGAAAGAGTGGAAAATCTTTAAAGTAAAGCTTCTCTACACAACAGGTATTTCTTTCATGTTTAACCCCAATAAATATATGCGATACATAATATTTAATGTCTCACTATAAGTTTTGCGCTTTATCAACCAAATTAAGAAAAACAGATTTTTATTGCAAAAGAAAAATAATTGATAGTGTTTAGAATATCTGTGAATTCTATCAACTTTTCTATTTCTATACAATGTTATAAAATGTATAAATGTTTTATAAATTATGCTCATGTTTATTCTGTTTATGTCCCTTTCACACAGTAAGCCCAGTAAATTACTGTAAAATTACCAGTACAACTTTTCCACTAAACACAGAAAGGTGCTGTTCAAACATGCAATGACGTTCTGTCTTTTTACCAGTAAGATACCATTCACACATCAGTACCAGAATACTAGTAGCCTCTGATGTTAGTACACCCAAAAATGAAAATTATTTCATTGATTCCGTAATGTCGTTCTGAACCCGTAAGACCTTTGTTAATTTTTGGAACACAAATGAGGATATTTTAGATGAAATCCGAGAGGTTTCTGAACCATCCATATGCAGCGATGTCATTGCAACTTTCAATGCCCAGAAAGGTAGTAAAGAATTTGTTAAAATAGTCCATGTGACTACAGTGGTTCAACTTTAATGTTATGAAGCGACGAGAATACTTTTTATGTGCAATTTTGGGATTATTGACATAGCAGTCTACAGGTGGTCAGAAACCTCTCAGATTTTTATCATAAATATCTTAATTTGTGATGAAAGATGAACAAAGGTCTAATGGTGTGTTCACACCGAATGCAAATTTAATTATTTGTGTGAGTAGATTACATACAAAGTCAATGCAAAGACGCGAATAGACGCATCATTCACGCCGGGCGTCACGAATGACGCGAATTGGGCGAAGCGTTTGCCACGAACGTCTTCCACGCAAGTTGAAAAATTTGAACTCGAGCGGAAAATTCGCATGACGCTTTGTTGCGCCAGCCAATCAACGAAGAGCTAATTGATACAGTACATCCAGTCTATCACTGTTGTCGAAAATGGAGGAGATGCTAATTGTTGCCGTCTGGGTACCCAGACACGTCGGTGTTTGTTTTGCTTTCCTCCGTATTTGGGACTTCCACAACAAGTACAGAGCAGCAATATCTTTTGTTTCAGACATGACGGAAACGTATGCCAGAAAGAAATTGTGGTGTTGTTTTTTTATTCGCGAGTGACGCGGACGCGCGAATGGGTTCAAAATGTTTAAGCGTCTAACTAGATGCGATAGACACGTATTTGACGCTCTATTCGCATTCGGTGTGAACACACCATTACAGGTTTGGAACGACATAATCACAAATTAATGGCAGAATTTTAATTTGTGGGTGGACTATACCTTTAAACACTGAACCGCTTTTTTTCATCCACCTGGATAAGAAGTGCTTTAGCTTCATCTGTCCAAGTTGACAACATTATTTTAATGTTAACGTTAATTTACCAGTATTTTACCAGTAAAGAATGTATGTGTGAAAGGGACTATTTAGGCTATGTGGTTGTCATTTAGTCTTACATGTGTTTTAGACAACTATGATGATGCCAGGAAAAAGCTCCCTGAAGCAGAACTCTTCTCTGACATTCAATCTGATACAGAGAGTGGGGCTAAAAAACCTAGACGAATTATGTAAGCAAACATCTCTTTTCCAACAAGAGTTTTTTATTCTGTTATGAGTTTTATTTTATTGTTTTATTATTGCTTTTCAAAATTTTTAAATAGAAAATATCTCTTTCCGTATATGGCAGTAGTAACCTTGTTTCAATTTCTATTTTTCTATGAAAGGAAGAGCTTTAGACTTCAAAACTTTAAACTTTTGAGTGACAGTGATGATGATGATGATAATGAAGGGCAAAATCTTAAAGGCCTGGAACCACCGCCTCGTATTAAGCCACCAGCATTTCAAACATTTAGTCAGTCAACTCAAAGGCCCTCTTCAGCAAGACAGCAGCCTCCTCTCTGCCAGCCAGCTAGTCAGCCACCAGCAAGTGACCAATCCCCATTCTATAAGCCAGCTAGTCAAAATCACCAACCACCTCTCTACCAGCCAGCTAGTCAGCCACCAGCAGGTGACCAATCCCCGTTCTACCAGCCAGCTAGTCAGCCACCAGCAAGTGACCAATCCCCGTTCTACCAGCCAGCTAGTCAGCCACCAGCAAGTGACCAATCCCCTTCCTACCAGCCAGCTAGTCAGCCACCAGCAAGTGACCAATCCCCGTTCTACAAGCCAGCTAGTCAAAATCACCAACCACCTCTCTACCTGCCAGCAAGTCAGCCATCAGCAAGTGACCAATCCCCGTTCCACAAGCCAGCTAGTCAGCCACCAGCAAGTAACCAATCCCAGTTCTACAAGCCAGCTAGTCAGCCACCAGCAAGTGACCAATCCCAGTTCTACAAGCCAGCTAGTCAGCCACCAGCAAGTGACCAATTTCTTTTCTACCAACCAGCTAGTCAGCCACCAGCATGGAGCCAACCACCTCTCCAACAGCTAGCTAGTCAGCCACTTCTAAATCACCAACCATCTCTCTTGCAGCTAAATAGCCAGCCAAGTTTAGATTACTTGCAGCCAGCAGGCTCAGAATCTGGCATAAGGAGAAACCAACCACTACAAAGTATGTAATACAATTGTGCAACTTTAAAAATAACACAGGTTTAATACTCTTGATTAATATCTACAATGAATGGTTGTAGAGCAGGGGTCGGCAAGTAACTTTGAAAAACTACATGTTTTTCCATTATTTATTTCCTGAACTAAAATGAAAAAACGAATAACGACGGGTTTTCTGATTGTGTGCTCAGATCAAAAATAGAAAAAAATTAATTACTGAATTAGACAAATCTTTATTTTTATTTTTAATTTAACACCTTAGGCATATATCAATGAAATCATTTTAAACAGATCAAGTACTATTGTGGTAGCCATTTTAATAAAGAATAGCAATCATGCCTCATTTGCTTATAGTCCGACTTTTGAACTTTATTCCTTTTTTTATTATTATTTATTTGGGACACACACATACACACCTAAGGTTTAAGGAGGTCTGCGCGTGACTGTTTTTTTTTTTTTTTTTTTTTTTCATCCCGCTCCCACAAGGTTCTATTCAGCAACCGCTTAAAATACACTCTGTGTTCACCCGCTTTATTTCCCGACCAGACGGGTCCGCAAAATTTAGATCTCGTTTCCAGAACCTCACATTCAAATGTCTCTAATGGAAAGAGAGAGATTAAGTAGCCTATAACAATTATAAATGCTATACAAAAATTGTGTTCGTGTCAATATAAATATTATTTTAACATTGTAGGCTACTGTCAGCAGAGAAAAAAAATGTCAGAAAAAATTTATGAAATATAAATAACATAAATTAAATAGGACAAAGCCTATCACTCAAATTTCTAAGCAACATAAACGAAAACCATATTGCCCTACTGACAAATGAAGTAGGCTATTTTCTGCCAAACTTTTCGACAGCCAGTTTCGACCGCTACCGTCTTTATACTTTAAAATTTAATCCCGCCGCATGATTCCTTATGGGCGTTTCACACAGTATGCAGTGAAATCGCCGCACGACTACGACTTTTCTCAAGTAGGGGAAGCATTCAAGTTGTGCAGCATTTAGTTCAAATATTTTTTATCAGGTAGCCTAATACATATTATTTACCATTGTGTTATACCCGAATAAATAATAATAATAACAGAAAATCGGAAAACGAGTCGCATTCGTTTTTTCATTTTAGTTCAGGAAATAAATAATGGAAAAACAAGTTGGTTTAAATGTTTCAATTTTTGGTTTTGATAAAAAAAAAAAAAAAAAAAGATTGAACGAATGATACACAGGGCCTATTTGTAAAACTTATTGTAAAATAAAAATAGGCTGATAAAAAAAAAAACGGACTTCCAAAATAATCCGGCGTGCCAGAAAATATTATTGCCGCCTGTTGCCGACCCCTGTTGTAGAGAATATTAATGTTCTTTGGATATATTGCATTTAGAAAATAATCTATTAAATTATCTAAACTGTTCTGGAGAATATATCAAGTCCTAATGCAACACATTGACTTGATTGATGTGTCCGTCACCTAATATGCATGTTAATTTCTTTCAGTTTTGCTAAGGGAGATATTGACAAAACAAGAGATGCTTCTAGACCAGCAAAATACAATTATGAGAATTCTACAGTCAACACATCGCCCAAGGCCTGATGTCCATGATGGGGCCAAGTTCAGAGATCGTCTTCCTGTCAAAGATGTAGAGTCTCTCCAGTGCCTGGAGGCTGAGCTAAAGATGAACCCTGATTCTAAATCAGAATTGGTAAGAAATAAAATATAGCCTAGTAGTTCAAAACAGTAAAGAAATTAAAAAATAAAATACTTCATAGTCTTCCCTGTATGAACTAAATATAAATCTGTTCTTATTAAAGCTATAACGGTGCATTCACACGCGGCGTAGCGCTAAAGTTTTTTCCCCCATTTACTTTGAATGGCTGATGTCATGCGTTGCCAAACTGAATTTTGGGTTCCGTTGTGTCGCTTCACTGGCATTGCTTGCGGCAGAAGTTGAAACTTTTTAAGCGCCAATGAAGGCGTCAGCCAATCAGATCACCTTTATGCAAATATCCTAGAGCATTGCAGTCCAAGCTGAAAGTAATGTGATTGGCTATTGTCACTATGACAATTGTTAACACCAAGCTTCAGACCAAGCTACATCAAGCATCGACGCTGACGCTTCGCGTGAATGCAGTGTAATAGTTATTCAATCAAGGGCAGTAAGTTATTTTCTCTTTTGTTTGATTAGCTTTAATGGCAGAGAGAGCAATAAGTATATTAGGCTGCTTATTATACTGACCATACTAAACATCTAGTTTACACCCAACTGTTTATGTTCACCTGAGACACAACCAACTGTTTACATGAATACTACACACGATAGTCATTTTGTCAGATAACTGAATTGGTTTTCTGTGTGTGCACTTTAGCTGTGTCAGCATGTGCACCTCATGGGACAGTTCACCCAAAAATGAAAATTAGCCCATGATTTACTCACCTTCAAGTCATCCTAGGTTTATATGACATTCTTCTTTCAGATGAATACAATCAAAGTTATATTGAAAAATATCCCGGCTCTTCTAAGCTTTATAATGGCAATGAATGACTGTTTCTGTTTATATATTCTGTCTAGTGCATCCATCCACAATTAAAGTAATCCTCACGGCTCTGGGGGGTTAATAAAAGCCTTCTGAAGCCATGAGTTTGTGTAAGAAAAATATCCACCTTACACAAACGCATCGCTTCCCTTCAGAAGGCCTTTATTTACCCCCCAGAGCCGTGAGGATTACTTTAATCATGGTTAGATGCACTTTTATGGACTTCAAAACAGAAACGGCCATTCACTGCCATTGGAGGAGAAGGGACAGTTTTTTATTATAACTATAATTGTATTCGTCTGAAAGAAGAAAGTCATATACACCTAGGATGGCTTGAGGTTGAGTAAATCATGGGCTAATTTAAATTTTTGGGTGAACAATCCCTTTAACTCTTTTTAACATCAAGGTGTCCTGCACATTATTCTCTCGTACATGTTTCATTGCTAAAGTTTCAATATTGCTGTGCTACGCGTATGTTTTAGGGATGCTCATTTCGGTTAATTTTCCCGACCGACACCCGCCGCTCATTATCCGATTATTAACTGATAAGATTATAATATTGAATTGGCATTACATAAAAATAAAATTGTTGAGTGTCTGTGACACTCAAAAAATACCCAATCAGTTTGAAGCGTTGAAAAACTGGCATTTTTTTCCCATCAGACTACATTTTTTCGCCAAATAAAAATAGCAGGCCTACCTCAATCCACGCCTTGTCTAGTTTATTTAAAAAACGTAACACGTCTACATGATGTGGGGTTAGTCTGGAGTGCAGCCTGTTCAGTTCGACTCGTGGCAGAAAACACCCTCTCCGATGGCACAGATGTCCCGGGAATACAGAGATCACGTCTCGCTGGAGTGGCCAGCTTCGGGAAGCGCCTTTCATTTGCCTGTGGATGTTTGCGTCTCAAGTGATATTGCATTGTTATTGCACTACTGCTTTATTTTAAAGGACAAGTTCGGTATTTTACACTTAAAGCCCTGTTTTCAGATCGTTTCTGATGAAATACAATGGTTATGAATGAAATTTGGACAGATGCTGCTGACCCGAGATTTTTAGGTTTTTGTGGTATCAAACCCCCCATTGTGAAGGTGGGGGGGTGATACCACAGAAAGCTAAAATTCTCGTGTCATCAGCATATGTTCAAATTTCAATCATAACCATTGTATTTCATCATGGTCCCACACAGTAGCCTACTTTTCGCTCGCTTAATTTTGCTTGCTCAGCGAAATATGTCTGTAGGCGCGTGTGACCCAGTTAGTTAACAATAGGCTTTACACTTTTTTTTTTTTTTTAACCATGCAGCAAAAAAAAACAAAAAAAAAAACATATATATACACACACATATATATATATGTATATATATGTATATATGTATATATATATATGTATATATATGTATATATGTATATATGTATATATATATATATATATATATATATATATATATATATGTATATATATATATATATATATATATATATATATATATATATATATATATATATATATGTATATATATATATGTATATATGTGTATGTATGTGTATTTTTTATTTTCATTTAATTGATAGTATTACTCGGTCAAAATTTGTTAATATTATACTACTAGTGCAAATTGCCAGTGCAAAATCAGTTTTTGTGTGTGTTTTTAGTAATTGTTGTTGGTTTGGTGTGTTTGAGTGCTTATTGTTACAATTACACAGCAAAAGTTTTGTTCATTTATGCATGGTAGAAAGCAAATACTGATACTGACATAATGACATACAATAAATATGGATTCAGGCAGCAGGCTACACAGTGAACTGTATTGGCAAAAGCCAATTTCTGCTTCTTTTACCAATATATTTAATGATTTGCATTTCTAATACAAACAGCATCAAACTTGGCACTGCACTTACTTGTGCCAATAGCAAGACACCTGTCAAGCTTGAAATCCAATGGACTTATAACACACACACACTAGGGGTGGCACAGTTCAACTTTTTCACAGTTCGGATTGTTTCACGGTTTTAGAGTCACGGTTTTCGGTACAGTTCGGTATGTGCTATGTTTATGGAGAAAAAAATCTATCTAACTACGAGCAACAGCACAAATAAATACAATAAATTAAAGATACAAATAAAATAAACATTGATTTTCAGTTTTTTGTTTTTTTTAGGGAGGTCTAGCATTAGTTTTTAGGTACAGAAAATTGATTAAAGTAATCAAATGTAAAACAGCATCGCATATTTGACTGTATAAATTAAAGATTGTTCTTTATTAAAGTTACAAAAGCTTTTTAATCAAGAGCAGTGAGTGATTTCTTTGTTGTTGCTGTTCGATTAATATAAAGACTGTCACTTTAAGAGAATGCACTGATCCAGTAGGCCTACGTTCAGCCGGCTATAGCTGCTGTAGGATACTTACCAAAACGGGCATTTTGACATAATTTTTGTGTGAATCTGTCCATTTAAACACAATACTTCAGAGAGAGCTTATATTTGTGCGCGTTCTGAGGTGCGGGTTTGCACGCTTCGGATGAACAAATGCACAAATCTTCACACTGCACGCGCGAGTTCGCGTCCTCTGGCTCTTAAATGTTTAAACGGACAAAGCTTAAATGAGTTCAGGTCTCATCTATGCGTGCGCGCTATCAGCACCCGGGTGATGACGGAATAAATGACTGCTCATATTCCAGCATAAGGCATTCACATTGAACAAGAGTGCATGTTTTGTCCAAGTTTTTTTTTTGTCTGGGAATCCAGAATGCGCATGCATCAACAGAAACATATATTAGCTGAACCCTGTTTGTTTTACGTGTTATTTATAGCAAACCATATTACAGATGCTTGGTCAGATTTAAGTAGAACCACGGTCGCAGCGCGTGCCGAACCGTGTGTGGTGAACCGAACGGTTCGTTTTTTTTTTCAGCGAACCGTGCCATCCCTAACACACACATACACACACAGACAGACGTTCCTTTTAGAGATGTTCCTTTTTTAGATTTATAGATAGATATATGGTATATATTGTCATACTGCCCAGCCCTAATGTGCGGTATGGGTTGGGCAATGACAAGAATTTCCATATTACAAACCTAGAAAATGTTTTCAGATGGAGTATGTGATAGTTTATAGTTAATTTTTGAATATAACAGCATTTTCATTTTAGGGTGGTCTTTTTAAATGCATATTTCAACCACTTACACTGTTTTTTTTTTTTCTTCTTTTTTTTTTCTGAGATTACCTATCTGGGTCTGGTTGGTGGCTTTGACCTGAAAGACACCGTCTGGAGAGTGCTGAAAGCCACTTTTACAACTCCTGTGGCACGTGGTATGAATTGGAGAGGAGTCAATGGCAAGATTGGTGTCCAACGACTGGTTGTAAAGGAAGTTATCATTGGTAAGAACCTTTTTTAGAAGTCATTCTTATTTGTATAGCACTTTGCACAATACACAACTTTTCAAAACCGCTTTACAGAACATCGTATTGTAAATTCTGTTATCTCAGTAATAGTAATAGTCACAAATTCATGGTTTGGTGCTTAAATCCCCTAAACACCTTTTCTCTTCCTGCTAAATGCATAAATGTAATTAACAATACAAATAATCAATGTATGAGTCAAACTCACTAAAATTGCCGAAAGTTTATTTTCCAAGCATCATTTTATTATATCCACGTAGGGCTGCCCTCGACTAAATATTTTTCTAGTTGCACTGCATCACAGTTAATGCTTCTCTGCAAGCCCTCTAAGTTTGAGGCGCTTAAAATTTGCATTTGGAAACGCAACGTGCACCAACCATCCGTAATAAGAATCGTATATAAATCTGTTGTCAACAAAGAGAAACGTCTGTGGTTTTCTGCAAAAAATAAAAGCTCAGTGGTTTGAAAGCAAGACATCATAAATGTTAGTATTGTAATTTTACTGTTATTCTGTAAAGAGAATTGAATATTATTGTAACATTATTATTATGAATACATAAGTTCTCTTTTTTTTACAGTACAATAGTGCATATAATTGCAATATTCAGTCCCTCCAGTTTTTCGCGATTCCGCGTTCACTTAATACAACGCAAAATCAACAAAATGTCACATTTTTTTGCAATCCTGAATAATTCCTAATTTAACCGCAAAATAATCACAAAAATGAAAAAGACCTCACAAAACATTAAATTATAAACACCCAATTGAAATATCTCTGGTTTTAATTAAAGTTTCAATGCATTACGTGGATACAGATGTTGTGCACGAGTGATGTCTGTGATCGGTCTGTCAGAAACAGATCTGTGGAATCATAGGAAATGCAAGCAGCTAACCATGTCGGAGATGGCTTCAAGGATGATGGCCGCTGGACATGATCGAAATGAAGCAAGCAAAAGTGATTCTTGTATTTTATATTGCTGTGTGGTATGACGATTTAAAGGACAAGTTCGGTATTTTACACTTAAAGCCCTGTTTTCAGATCGT
Source organism: Cyprinus carpio (assembly GCF_018340385.1). Classification (NCBI taxonomy): domain Eukaryota; kingdom Metazoa; phylum Chordata; class Actinopteri; order Cypriniformes; family Cyprinidae; genus Cyprinus; species Cyprinus carpio. The sequence continues at coordinate 3,849,718 of NC_056594.1, read as the reverse complement.
TTCTGATGAAATACAATGGTTATGATTGAAATTTGGACAAATGCTGCTGACACGGGAATTTTAGCTTTCTGTGGTATCACCCCAACCCCCCCACCCCCCCCCCCCCCCCACCGACCTTCACAATGGCTGCATAGGTGCACTGGCATAATCCTTCCTTAAAATGCATTAAACTTTCGTTTACAAAGACGTGAAACTCACCGAGTGGTCAGGGATGTTCACTGATATGCTCACACAAAAATCGCTGCAAAAGATGTTTTCCAACTGGTTTTATCGTAGTATTCGTCCATCTCCATTGACTTTTTTTTGCAGTGATTTTTGTGTGAGCATATCAGTGAACATCCCTGACCACTCGGTGAGTTTCACGTCTTTGTAAACGAAAGTTTAATGTGTTTTAAGGAAGGATTGTTCCAGTGCACATACGCAGCCATTGTATAGGTGGGGGGGTGATACCACAGAAAGCTAAAATTCTCGTGTCAGCAGCATCTGTCCAAATTTCAATCTTAACCGTTCTATTTCATCAGAAACAATCTGTAAACAGGGCTTTAAGTGTAAAATACCAAACTTGTCCTTTAAAAGTGAAGTATACCGCGAAAAAACTAATTTCAGCCAGTCAAGTGACGGTCTGTCTCTTACTGAGTGACTGCCCGACTGCAGTAGACTATGTGTGTGTGTGTGTGTGTGTGTGTGTGTGTGACTGACTGACTGACTTACTGCGTGTCACCCCCTGTCAGCGTTAGAGTTTTGAATTCTCTTTAAAGCGCTTAAACAAATACACATAGCTACAATTACTTCAAAATATTAATCTTGGCGAGTATTTACGTAAAACAATCAGTAATAACTGATTGGGACGTTTGTCATTACTGTAGTAGGTCTTAAAGTGACAGTAACCTAATTTACCTGCTGTTGTCAGTGTTGTTAATAAATAAGCTTTATGCATTTTTTTTTTTTGTGATTTGTAACCTGTATGACTATTGTGCATCTGACATAATACTGTTATGGTAAATGTGATGTCCTAATTATAAAATATAAAAATAGCAAAATTTTTTCACAAATTTCTGGAAATTACCACCACAAATTAGTCATTTTGATCGCAAAAAACACCCCAAAAAAATCTTGAAATCCTGGAGGGACTGAATAGTAAGATATCTCTTTATCAATTTAATTAAAATAATAATAATTACAGGGGATGGGGTTAGCTATTCTTGTTTTCCCTCTTTTTTTTGTCATTAGCTGATCACATCCCTGGCTCACTTAAGTGACTGCATTTTTATTTACATTTACATTTAATCATTTAGCAGACGCTTTTATCCAAAGCGACTTACAAATGAGAACAGTAGAAACAATCAGATCAACGAGAGAACAACAACAGTATACAAGTGCTATGACAAGTCTCAGTTAGTCTAGTACAGAACACGTAGCCAGGTTTTTTTTTTTTTTGAATATGATAGACAAGAAAAAGAAAAGGTAAGTACTAGTATTATTTATAAGTTGTTTTGTTTTTGCATAAAGTTATTTTTTATATATTGTCAATCAATAAATCGATCAATAAAGCTGTAATCAATATTTTTGCTTGAGATTATCATACTGTCAAAGTCTCATACCAGCACATGCCTACACCACTATATTTAGTTCATTATCACTGTGTATTTAAGTTCCTCCTTGCATTCAGTACTTGGCTGTTTGTGCGTTTGTGCTTGCATGCTGTCTCACATCATTGTGTTTGAGTTTATTTTGTGTTAGTAAAAACACTTCTATTTGAATCTTCTTCATCGTCTTTGGACTTAAACGTGACATTTATGCTATCTGTGTTGGTGTGTTTTTACATTAAGCAGAATACATGCAGTGTTGTAAATTCTAACCGGTTGGTGAAAAAGTATTCTAAAAATATATTCTTAAAACAAAATCTAAATTATTTGTCATAAGAAATGATGGAATTATTATGGCCCACAAACTGAAAAATACAATTTGCAATTCCTTTTGAAAATATACTGGAAATGTTTTTTTTTTTTCATACAGTGGTTAATAGTTGCAATTAAAATATTAAAGGAAATAATTTATATTTATTGATTTTATATTTTTTTCTATTATCCTCCAGCGCTAGCTTCCAGGTTGTATTGCTGCTAACATTATTTAAATTTATCTTCATTGCAGGTGCAGTCAGGCAGAATCCCCTTACTGAAAAAGCCTCAAATAAAGATATTGAATTCAACATCATTAAATGGTTGCACCTTGCTGGAGACCGAGAGGGGGGGAGGAGGGAGCGATTGAAGAAAGGCGAGGCCCAACAAAACACTGCCGACCCTCATTAGAGACGTCCCTGCACATCAACACACATCTCAACTTACCTTTCAAGTTTCTTTAACTTTATCAATTTCTCTTTAAAGTTCTCTGTACAAGTTACTCTGATTTTTTCTGTGATTTTTATTACTCTCAGAGTTTAACATAACATTAATACATGCTTTAAAACATGAATTTTGGTGTAAAAAAATAAATAGTCTAAGACTCTTTGAATGTTATTTATATTATTAATATTTATTCTTAATGTTTTCAACTGAATTCCACTTAAATTATTAAGTACAACTGAGTAGCTGTAATATTTATTCTTAAATGTATTCTTAAATGTTATATTTATTCTTAAAGCTGTAATTATTTGAACACTTGTTGAAAGTAAATAGTTTTGAGTACATTTGTTGTTGAGTGTTTCATTTACGTTTGAGTTAATAAGACTTTTACATACTGTCAGCTGCTTGTGGGCCACATAGGGGCCGTTAGATTTTAACAAAACTCAACCATACTAAAATTGCATATAAGGCTCACATGGGCCATATTAAATTGTATTATTTGGCTCATGCTTGGTGAAGTTATGGCACTCCTTTGGTTCAGTTCTGGCAAAGAAGAAGTGTGCCATATTTGGGCCACATACAATTATATTTGGCTCATGCTTGGTGGACTTATGGCACTGCTTTGGTTCAGTTTTGGCAAAGGAGATGTGGGCCATATCTGGGCCGGCAAACACAAACTTATCTGGGCCACAGCTCAGATTTTCAAATTAACCACATCTACCCAAAATCAAACATCCAAAACACTACGATTTATTTCATACATATAACAGTTAACGTTTCCATTTTCTAATTAATTATCTCTACCCATCGTCTTACAGCTAAAACACTTCGATGTATTTGATACGTATTACAAGTAATATCATTATATAGGGGGGAATAAACACTTACATTATACATGATCTAATTTCCAGATATACTCACCACAATTCGAGCTGTAAGTGCACTGCAGGCCGCCTGATAAATTGATGCCGATTCAAAAAAAGACCGCCAAGTAGTCGCAAAATGGCGCAATAGCGCGATGTCACCGCGTTGCATTATGTTTGGGCATGGGATTATGGGGGTTGGCAAAAGAATAAATAAATAAATAATAATAATAATTCAAATAAAATAAACAATAATATACTTTAAATTAACTTGTATTATTCTGTACATTAGTGCTTATCCACAAAATCCATACACAGAAAAAGTTGAAGCATAATCATCTTTGATGGATGAGATCAACATTTAAATATGAAATGATTTGTAATTTTACATTTTTAACTAGAATGTACTTTAAATACAAAAAAAAAAAATGCAAGTAAGAAGCAGCAATCAATCTGATCAATTATTTTATATATATAAAAAAGAATAATAATATAAAGAACAGACCAAATTATAGCAAAGGAATTAGAGTTATATTGCATAATTACAAGACTGTACAATAAACAGTAATGTTTGCATTGTCTGCATGCACTCACTTTACTTTCCAACACAAAGATCAAAAAGTTTATGTTTCCAGCCCAGAATCCAGTAAGCAATACTGTTTTGATCATCCTAAATATGTCTTAACAGGTTTGAGAGTGTTTGAATTGCATTATATTGCAAAAAAAAGATTGGATATCAATTTATATAAACTGCAATGGTTCATGAATGGGTCATGGGTCAAATTAAAGTCATAACACTTTTTCATAGTCCCTTTTGAATATTCTATTGACAATATAAAATTGCACTTACATGTCAACTAACTCTCATTACAGTGTTAATAGCCTGTCTGCTTAATTTCTAACTCTTAATTCTGATGGTCTCCCAAAATATGTTTTACTGACTACAAGTAACTTTGCAAGTACATCAACTTATTCTAACACTCTAATGAGAGCAGGTATGTACAGTCGTGGCCAAAAATATTGGCACCCTTGGTAAATATGATCAAAGAAGAGTGTAAAAATTATTCTGCATTGTTAATCCTTTTGATCTTTTATTTAAAAAAAATTCACAAAAAATGTATCCTTTCATTGGATAATAAGAATTGAAAACGTTTTTTCTCAAATGCTCTTTGGACACAATTATTGGCCCCCCTAGAAATTCTTATGAGTAAAATATCTCTGAAGTATATTCCCATTCAAATTCACAATTTTGAGCACTCCAGCTTGATTATAAACATGAAATTATCCAGACGTGGCTACCTGTTTCACAGAAATATAAAGAGGAGGGAAAACAAAGCCCAAATTCCTTTAATCATTCATCAAAATGAGAAAAACCAAAGAATATATTTCTGATGTGCAGCAAAAGATAATTGAGCTTCACAAATTGGTGAAGTGGCTTTAAGAAAAGAGCTAGAGCAGTGAAAATTCCTATTTCCACCATCAGGGCAATAATTAAGAATTTCCAATCAACAGAAAATGTTACAAAACTGCCTGGAAGAGGACGTGTGTTTAAATCAAATCCTAATGTGCGATGATAAGGAGAGTTTGAGTAGCTAAAGACTCTCCAAGGGTCACAGCTGGAGAATTGCAGAAAAAAATAGCAGAGTCTCTGGTTCAGAAAACCGTTAAAAAAAATTGTCAAACAGAACCTACATCAACACATTTTGTTTGGGAGGGTTACAAGAAAAATTCTCCTAGCTCATTCAAAAACAAACTAAAGCATATTCAGTTATCAGCCAAGACTGGAACTTTACATGGGAATGGCTTCTATGATCAGATGAAACTAAAAAATGAGCTTTTTAGCAGCAAACACTCAAGATGGGTTTGATGAACACAGAGAGAAAAAAGTACCCCATGTGTACAATGAAATATACTGCTGTATTTTTTATTTTCTGGGCCTATATTTCTGCTGGAGGTCCTGGATATCTTGTTTAGATACATGAAATCATGGATTCTATCAAATACCAACAGATAAAAAAATCAGTAAGTGACTGCAAGAAATCGTATAATGGTCCATGTTTGGATCTTTTAACCGTACAATAATCCAAACACAAACCTCGAAAACAACACAGAAATGGGTCACTCAGCTCAAAACCAAGCTTCTGCTTGCTATAGCCATTCCAGTCCTCTTACCTGAACCCTACGGAATATGAGAGGAGTGAACTGAAGAGGAGAAGCACCAACATGGAGCTGGGAATCTAAAGGGTCTGGAGTGATTCTGGATGAAGGAATGGTCTCTGATCTCTTTTCAGGTGTTCTCTAACCTCATCAGGCATTATAGGAAAAAAAATTAGACCTGTTAACCTGGCAAATGGAGGTTTCAAAAAGTACTGAATAAAAGGGTGCCCTTAATTGTGGCCAATGTGTATTAGAGAAAAACATTTATTTCATAATGATATTTCCCCCGTTTTAAATTCTTATTATCCAATGAAAGGATACATTTTTGAGAATTTTTTATATAAAAGTTCAAAACGATTATCAATGCAGATGAATTTTCACAGCCTTCTTTGATCATATTTACCAAGGGTGCTGATATTTTTGGCCACGACTGTAGGTGCGACAACATAAATTTCAAAAGGGACCATCAAATAAAGTGAAACCACTTTATTAAATAATAATAATAAAAAAAAAAAAAAAAATTGATGTTATAATTTGACGTTGTCAGTATTTGATGTCAATGTGACATTGGCTTGAGACGTTGGCTCGACGTTGGGTTTAGGTTAGTTAATATCACAACCTAAAAACAAACTAAAGATTAAAGTCAAATGACGTTATAATTTGACGTTGATTGGACGTTACCATTATGACGTCTTGAAGACATTGGATTTTGGTTGCCATACCTGACGACTAAACATCAGTATTTGATGTCAATGTGATGTTGGCCTGAGACGTTGGCTCGACGTTGGGTTTAGGTTAGTTAATGTCACAACCTAAAAACAAACTAAAGATCAAAGTCATATGACGTTATAATTTTACTTTGATTGGACGTTACCAGTATGGCGTCTTGAAGGCATTGGATTTTGGTTGCCATACCTGACGACTAAGTATCAGTATTTGATGTCAATCTGACGTTGGCTTGAGACGTTGTCTTGATGTTGGATTTTGGTTAGTTAATGCCACAACCTAAAACTAACTACAGATCAACATCAAATGATGTTTTAATTTGACATTGTGTAGACGTTGCCATTATGACGTATAGGAAACATTGGATTTTGGTTGCCATACCTGACGACTAAGTATCAGTATTTGATGTCAATGTGACGTTGGCTTGAGACGTTGGCTCGACGTTGGATTTTGGTTAGTTAATGCCACCAACCTAAAACAAACTACAAAATAAAATCAAATGATGTTTTAATTTGACATTGTGTAGACGTTGCCATTATGACGTCTAGGAAACATTGGATTTTGGTAGCCATACCTGACGACTAAACATCAGTATTTGATGTCAATCTGACGTTGGCTTGAGACGTTGTCTTGATGTTTGATTTTTGTTAGTTAATGTCAAAACCTAAAAACAAACTAAAGATCAAAGTCAAATGACGTTATAATTTGACGTTCATTGGACGTTACCATTATGACATCTTGAAGACATTGGATTTTGGTTGCCATACCTGACGAATAAACATCAGTATTTGATGTCAATGTGACATTGGCTTGAGACGTTGGCTCGACGTTGGGTTTAGTTTAGTTAATGTCACAACCTAAAAACAAACTAAAGATCAAAGTCAAATGACGTTATAATTTGACGTTGATTGGACGTTACCATTATGACGCCTTGAAGACATTGGATTTTGGTTGCCATACCTGACGACAAAACATACGTTTTTGATGTCAATGTGACGTTGGCTTGAGACGTTGGCTCGACGTTGGATTTTGGTTAGTTAATGCCACAACCTAAAACTAACTACAGATCAACATCAAATGATGTTTTAATTTGACGTTGTGTGGATGTTGCCATTATGAATTCTAGAAAACGTTGGATTTAGGTTGCCATACCTGACGACAAAACATCAGTATTTGATGTCAATGTGACGTTGGCTTCAGACCTTGGCTCGACGTTGGATTTGGTTAGTTAATGCCTCAACCTAAAACTAACTACAGATCAACATCAAATTATGTTATAATTTGACATTGTGTGGACGTTGCCATTATGACGTCTAGAAAACGTTGGATTATGGTTGCCATACCTGACGACTAAATATCAGTATTTGATGTCAATGTGACGTTGGCCTGAGACATTGGCTCGACGTTGGGTTTAGGTTAGTTAATGTCACAACCTAAAAACAAACTAAAGATCAAAGTCAAATGACGTTATAATTTGACGTTGATTGGACGTTACCATTATGACGTCTAGTGGACATTGGATTTTGGTTGCCATACCTGACGACTAAACATCAGTATTTGATGTCAATCTGACGTTGGCCTGAGACGTTGGCTCGACGTTGGGTTTAGGTTAGTTAATATTCACAACCTAAAAACAAACTAAAGATCAAAGTCAAATGATGTGATGTTTGGACGTGATTGGATTGGACGTTGATTGTGGGACGTTACCCCATTATGATTGGACGTTTTGGTTGCCACCATTATGACGTCTTGAAGACATTGGATTTGGATTTTGGTTAGTTGCCATACCTGAAAACGACTAAGTAACATCAGTTTTTTGATGTCAATGTGACGTTGGCTTGAGACGTTGGCTCGACGTTGGATTTTGGGTTTTGGTTAGTTAATGCCACAACCTAAAACTAACTAAAGATCAACATCAAATGATGTTATAACTTGACGTTGATTGGACGTTACCATAATGACGTCTACTAGATGTTGAATTTAGGTTGCCATACCTGACGACAAAACATCAGTATTTTATGTCAATGTGACGTTGGCTTGAGACGTTGGCTAGACGTTGGATTTTGGTTACTTTATAACACAACCTAAAACTAACTACAGATCAACATCAAATGATGTTTTAATTTGACGTTGTGTGGATGTTGCCATTATGACATCTAGAAAACGTTGGATTATGGTTGCCATACCTGACGACAAAACATAAGTTTTTGATGTCAATGTGACGTTGGCTTGAGACGTTGGCTCGACGTTGGATTTTGGTTAGTTAATGCCACAACCTAAAACTAACTACAGATCAACATCAAATGATGTTTTAATTTGACGTTGTGTGGACGTTGCCATTATGACGTCTAGGAAACGTTGGATATATTATGGTTGGTTATATTGATGTCAATGTGACGTTGGCTTGAGACGTTGGCTCGACGTTGGGTTTTGGTTACTTTATAACACAACCTAAAAACAACCAAATATCATCGTCAGCTGATGTTGGTCTTGGACGTCAATTTAACATTGTCATTAGACGTTGGCTTGACATTGAATTTTGGTTACCTGACGTCGCGACCTAAATCTAATCTAATATTAACCTCATATGATGTTGTGTGCCTGCTGGGAGACGCGCTTGCTCAAATACACGCTGCTCTCGCCCGGAGAAAGTGCGTGCACTTAAAACGTGTCTTCTCTCGCTCAAACTGCGTCCTGTGCACTCACAACTCTCTATGCTCATGTGCTAGATATTAATTATTTTCGCAGTTATAAAAAAAATAATTTTTTTATATATTTATTAGATATTAATTAGTTTTTATTTCTAGCCTTTTACCGCGTGATGTGTGAAAGCTCTGATCCGTTAACATGGGCTCGGAAAAAAGGCGCATCACAGACAGTGTGTAAACCTGGAGTTACGTAGGCATATGCCCAGTCTGTTCTGTTCTCGCGCTAGGCGCATTGCATTCTAATTACATCGGATGGCATACTGGGGGAGGTCAGGGCTGCGGAAAATCGTGCTATAAAGCGATTTAGAAATCGCGCACGCTCAAATCATGATTTTATGACAATTTCTATCGCACAGCTCTAGAATGAAATGGCAATGAACAGAAAATAACTCGGGTTTATTTAGTTATATATATGAAATGATGTTATTATGTTATGACTTAGACATTTTACATATATTAACAATATTATTATTTATTTTAATAGTAATTGGCGGCCCACCTGCAATACCATCGCGACCCACTAGGGGGCCGCGGCCCACAGGTTGAAAACCACTGCGTTAAGGGTTTAGCGAAGCACTGGTTGTCCTACAGTAACAAGCTAACCCTTAGTAACAGGGTGAGGTTACCTGACCCGTACTCACTGTCGGGTCAGTGGGTAAGAGATCCAACGAAATGGCCAAAGTTGCAGTGGCCGGACATTTTTGGGTACCTTGTGGAAAAACCCAGCATCTACACAAAGGAAAAATTGAAAGCATACAAATCTCTTGACGCATACAATTTTGTACTTTGCGGTCATGTCCATGACACTGAATATCGCGATTTGCCGAATGGTTTTTGTGCACTATGGACCGACGTGCTGCCTAGCCAGTGGCAAGGACATAAAACACAGCTTTACAAGACTTGGGCTATTGTAAAGAAGTTAAACCACTATATACTGATGGTGAACTTCACTTGCATGGCTGGGTTAGTATTAACTCCTTTCCAATGTTTAATGTATGTTAAAACAACATAAATCACTAGAACTACTGCTGCTACTATAGGTGTATGCAAGTGTTATTTCAAGTTATAGGTCTAAATATTATTTCTTGCTGTAGGCTAACTGTAGGGCTAATACAGTATGCCTCTATGAATTGCATATGTGAATACAAAGAAATAAAAGCTCAGGCTAATTTAAGTTTTACTGCATTATCTAGATCTAATGTTTACATCTAATTCATGCTCTAATGTAGGGTAATCATTACAGGTTAGGGTCTTGCTGTAGCCATGCAGCCGCACTGCTTTTTAAGGTTGAGCTGTATGTCAGAATGGGAAGGACAGACACAGCAAGCACATCAAGGGCCTGCATGCAGAAAGATATGTCTAGGAGAGAGGTCAAGCCAGCACCGTTGAGTCAGATCAATTTCAGCAAGCCAAAGAGAACAGCCAGCCAGCTCAAAGACAAGTGAAAAGCTTAATGTGAAAGGCATGAACATGAATTGATTTCAGTGTTATCAAGTTAACTTTCAGTCATATTTATCATTAATGAAAATGTATAGTGATCGTTGAGGAAAGGACTTAAATGTGCAGTTTCAAACTGAACCGGACATAATGTAAACAATTTAAAGCAAGTTCATGTGCATTTTTCTTTGTCAGTTTGCAACTTTGAACACTACATTTTTGAACATTTCATGTGTTTTTCTACATTAATTCATTAAAGTCATTGTTAAATAATAAAAAAATAAATAAAGTCAAAGTTCATTTGTTACACCATTATGTACACAGCTTACTTTTATTGACAACAGTAAAACAATATTCAAAGACTATTGTCCTGAAGAATGCCCTGTGAAATGTCAATGTGGGACTCATTTCAATATTCAAAGTCAATCAAAATCAATTAAAGGGATAGTTCACCCAAAAATGAAAATTCTGTTATTAATTACTCACCCTCATTTGGTTCCAAACCCATAAGACCTTTGTTCATCTTCGGAACCTTTGCTGAAATCTATTATGATTTCTTTCTTTTTTTCTTTTTCTTTTTTTAAGGATGAGGTTATTATACTAAGCCTGTGTAATAATAATAGTGATGACTTCCGTGCAAGTATGCACGCACACAACCAGCAGGCTGTGTTTGAGGGTAGAAAGCCCTCTAATTAAGACTGCAGCACATAACCCCAGGTAAGCTTAGAGATTCTTAATTGTGCAGGAAGGACTTTGATGTTTACATGCAGCTGTTTCCCTATTGATTTGATTTGCATGACTGAAGACCATGATATCCACTGCGCCTGCACACTTTATTTAAACTGAAGGAGAGATCCAGTGTTATAACACTGATAAACAACATTATTAGCACACTTTAAATTGTGTTACAAGCAAACACCCCCCAACACTGTGCATCATGTGTAGTTGCATTTGTCGACAAAAACCACATGCATAAACAGGACATTTAACATCCAGCCAATGCTGCAGTCTTCATTTTCTAAATTCATCTCATTATTCAGGCCACGGTGCTATAAAAAAATGCCAATCGCGTTGTGCTGAGAGAGGAGCGATGGGACAGCCACAGGGATTTTTAGCATGGTTTCCACTGGCACAACTAAATATAGATGAATCTGAGGTCTTATTAACCTGCTAAATGAAGCTGCCCCGCACACTACACTGTACCACATTTTAAAAAGGTTCAGTTCTGTGGTGCAAGATTCGTGAGGATGGATGTGCTCTCATTTCGAAAGCTTGAGAAGGCTGACAAGGAAACAATGCTTCTAGCTGCTTTATATACTTTAAATAATTACATTCTTTTTGATCATGGCATTACACATTAAATAGCTATCCATAAAATTCATATGCAAGCACATTCAAATTTAACAGTCACAAAATTTACATACAACAAATCATTTTTAAAGCGATGAAGGTTTTGTATGAGCATTTGGTGAGATGAAATAAGCATGTGTTTTGCCCAAGGTCTGTTATCTAGTGCTTTTGAATTATATTGAGTTAACACAACCCATAAAAATGTAACCAAATTGTATTGCTGATTTCAAGCTTTGGTACTTGTTTTTAATATTGGTTCTCTTTTTAAATAATATGAAAACTGACCCAGATATGTTTCAGGTGACATATTATATTTAATAGAAAGGAACTGTGGATATATCAAGGGTTTTCTTTTGCTTGTCTTGCTCTGTCTGAAGCATCTCGCACACAGATTTGGGTCACTGCAAACCATCATCACTGAGGCCTGTCTACTGATGCCAGGAGTCTTAGATATGCAGAATATTAATATGTAAATTATTTGCAACAAAAGTTAAACTTATCTGTGTTATCGTTATGTTCAATACATTTTTAGAACACATCGGTTGCTTCCTCTGATATAACTATTTTTTCATGGATTAAATTTTGTTGGAACAGCTATTTAAGGTAATAATTGCAGGTTACAACATGATTTATTCAATGTTAGTTAAAAAATGAATGCAGAATGTTGCAATCACATCATCGGTATTACATCACCGAGATGATGACGGTCTCACTCTTTGCTTCAGTCTTTAAAATTGTTATACTGCAAAAAAAAAAAAAAAAAAAAAAAACATCTTGTGTGGTCTGTCTGCCATTGAGCATCAACATAATGAATCTTTGATAGCAGGGAGCAAGTGCCCATTTCCACAAGAGAAAGCAATAAACAACCCAGTGGAAGAGAAGACAAAGAAAGAGAAAGAGACAGCATGATTGAAGAGACTGGACAAATAAACTGAAATGTGCACCGCATGGTGCTGAGCTCTGTTCATGTGATGTAATGTCTCGGGTATTTAGGCCACATTTAGTCAGATATGTGGAGCAAAGCTAGCGAGAAGGAGCTACTGAAACAACTCAAATACTCACTAGATTCAATATGAAATCTAGTTAATGTCTACTCTCCATCACAGCCTTTCATCCATATTTTCATTCACCTGACTTCATGTACAATGAAGTACACTTTGAATTTCCTTGTATTGGGAATTTTAATTATAGTGATGCAACTTAACTACATTAGTGCAGCTGTGGCTGTAGTAGTTGATTTCATAATATTGTAGCATTAACAGGCTCCTTTTTCCGAGTCATAGTGTAGTGCCAAAACCAAACACTGTTCACCGTTTTTAATGTCACATTGTTTGGACATGCAGTTTTCCTGCCAAGAGAGAATAATCAAACGCTTTCTCCTAATATGTCCTCTCTCTCATGTGCAATGTACAACTGATTTTCTATAGTGAATTGTTTTGCTCAGATGATTCATGTGAAATGAACTGATTCAAAACAACTGACTAAATCATCCCCCATTTTAATCGTTTAGTATTTACTTCTATGAATACTAAAGTAAAAGTGTGTGTGTGTGTGTGTGTGTGTGTGTGTGTGTGTGTGTGTGTGTGTGTGTGTGTGTGTGTGTGTGTGTTTTAAAAAAAGAAGACTTTAGCATACATTTAAAAAAAGAGTACTTATTACAGAAATAATATAAGTGTGAACTGAATGTAATGTTTTTGGACACTTAATTGCTTGTTATGTAGAATTAAATGCAAATCTACTAAGTTTATATTAAGTGCAGTTAGTTAAATTTAAGAGTGAGTAAGTAGGACTTAATCTTTATATGTCATTTCATAATTACTTCTGTTGTATTTGAAATATGGTCAAAATAACCCTTCAGCTGAGCATAGTGATAAGTATGAATGGTAAAATAAAATATACATTAATGTCATTTCTATTGAATCTTGGATGCTATTTATTAAAATATATTTGTAACATTTGTAATGATAAAATATCATTTTAGTACATTTAAAGGTGCCCTATTATGCAAAAATCACTTTTATAAGTTTTATAATGTTTGAACACAGTTGTGTGGCCGCAGTGTGTGAAAACAACCAGCCTGTAATGGTAAAATCCACCCACACATTTTTTATAATCCCAGTAATTCATAAACAGTCTCTCCAAATGAGCGGTTCCAGATTTCTCCCTATATCCATATCATACTAGGGAAAGTCCCATCCATTTGTTACGCTCTCTGCCCTATAAGCATAGACACAGCCCTGAGTGAGAAGCAGCGGTCCACCCTTACTGTTTTCTTGCTGTAGTTGCTGGAGATACAATGTCAGCGCCAGAGAGGCATTACAAGTGTCGTATTTCGGGATGCACCAAAGAACATAGGAGTCTTCATAGACCACTGAGGACACGGTGGTCAAATTTAATTTTCGAAGGAAATGCCCCAGGAAAAAAACCCCCCGGAAAAGTCCAATATGTTTGTGCTAATCATTTTTTGCTGGGCTGCCTCACAAATGAGGGTCAGTTCAGCACTGGAATAGTGCAAAGGTTGCTTAAAGAGGGATTGATACCAACGCTTTGTGCGCGAACATCAGCTCCAGACAAAGTAAGTATCACGCGTCATATTTTGTTTTCCAAACTGCTTTTCTGAAAGAGCTTCTTGCCACTGTAAGGCTAATGTTGCTTAAGCTACCACTGACTCTGCCTGTTTTCACTGATGCTGCCTTCACGTGCTACCAGAATGATTGTATATAGGAATGTGGTCATTAAAAATTGCATATGAAAGCAATGTGAAGTCGACTGCTTGAATTTGTCAAGCTCATAATCACAAGTGGGACTTATAAATGTTATGATAGCCGAAGGCGCCATGAGACCAGCTATGTCGTTATTTTTATTGCACCGTGCTCCCCATCTGTGTAATTCATAAACGTGGATTTACTATGCACAGTACAATCAGATTGCATGAGATTGTCCTGTTTTGTCGTGAGGCTTTTTCCCGCCTGGAAACAGCACCTTGGATCTTAGGTCTCCGAGTTAACAAAGCGGCGTCGCATGGCTTGGTTAGCAGCCCCTTACCAAAAAGTAGTATACTTCAAGTTTATTTTATTAAGTATACTTAAGTATAGTTCAAGTATATTTAGACTTTTTTGTAAGTATAAGTCAAGTATACTTAAATGTCATTTTAAGTATATTTCTGAGGAAGTACATAAAGCCCATTTCTGAGAAGTACATAAAAAGTAAACTAAATGGTCAACTAGCTTCATCAAAAAACATGCTGTAAGACAAGTTTTACCAGTTAAATTACGCATTTTACTTAAATGGCAGTAAGAAGGAAAACCATCACCTTCAACAACATTTCCCAAAACACGCTTGTTTGTTCATGCCATTTTCACAAAGGTAAGTTATAAACAAAACATGTTTAACTTTTGTTGTTGTTTCTACCACTAGCAATGGAGTTATTGTTACACCGCAAACTTTATTAGCTAACAGTGTCAGGGATGTCACTTTGGTCTGGTTTATTCTTGGTTATGTGACAGAGCCCTGACACTGGTGTATATTGTTTTTGTGTGAACGTGCATGCGTGCGCTCTCGTCTGTGTGTTGAATTTTCATTTCCTCACCATATGCTCTTGTCTCGTGTTTTTGTTGGTTGTGTTCTCATGTCTGCCCTACGTTTTGTTTTGCTTTATTATATAATAAAGCCCTTTGCTTTCTGTTTGAGTCCTTGCCTCATCTTTACCTGCAATGAGGATGAGGATTCTTTTAAAGATGATGATGCAAAGGTGAAGTACTACACTGGGCTTCCATGTCTTGCGCTTCTGATGGGTGTGCTGACACAGCTTCTTCCCTGCCTGCCACAGACTGGCAGAAAACTCTCACCTTTTCAAATGCTCCTTTCAACACTTATGCGCCACAGGCTGAATCTCCCAATTTAGCACATTGCATACCTCTTCTCTGTGGATCGAAAGACTGTGTCCACCACATTCAGAGATACCATGTTTAGACATCTCAAACCCTTGGTGCACTGGCCGGAGAGACATTGCTTGCAGGCCACCATGCCACATCAGTTTGTAGAGGCTTTTGGCAAGCGAGTAGCAGTTATTGTGGATTGCTTTGAAATTCGCATTGAAAGAGCATCAAATCTCAAAGCTAGAGCACAGACATTTTCCCCCTACAAACACCAGCACACCCTAAAGTATCTCATTGGCATTACACCACGAGGCTCTATCACTTTCATTTCCCAAGGGTGGGGAGGTCGTGTCAGTGACAAGCATGTGATTGAGAATAGTGGCCTTCTTAATAAACTATTGCCTGCGGACTTGGTTTTGGCAGAGCGTGGATTTTTTGACATCAGAGACAGTGTTGGACTTGTGTGTGCAGAAGTGAAAATACCTGCATTCACAAGAGGACGCAGCCAGCTGGATGCAAAAGATGTGGAGGAAACACGCCAGATAGCTCACCTCAGGGTTCATGTGGAGAGGGTGATTGGATGTGTACGCACAAAGTACACCATATTAAATGGAATTGTCAGCATGGTACTCCCATGTCAAGGTGAAGACATGACGTTCCTGGACAAGATTGTGACTGTATGCTGTGCCATGATTAATATGTGCCCCGGCGTTGTCATGAAACCATAAACTATGGCTGTCAAATTATTTGATCATGATTAATCACATCCAAAATAAAAGTTTGTGTCTATCAATGTTTGTGTACTGTGTATATTTAAGTGTATATATAAATACACATGCATACATGTGTGTGTATACTTAAGAAAGATTAACATGTGTATATACTGTATACACACACATGTAAATATTTCTGATATATACATATTTATGTATGTGCATTTATATATATAAATATACACAAATGTACGTTATATAAATAACTTTTACTTTGGATGCGATTAATCGATTTGACAGCCTTACATTAAATGTTACCTGCATGAACAGCATATCCTGCATTATCAGTGTTATGTATATTGAATACCGCCTGTTACAATAATAAACAGCAAAATTGATCAATTCTTTAGCTCTTTATTTGTGCATCATAACACACTGAGGTAAATGTGTACAGTTTACAGTAACGCATATAAAACAGGTAAAGGGGCAGTGTAGCACATAAAAGGTAATTAGGTAAAAAAGTATCAAGACCACAAGTAAGGCAATAAGTAAAAAAAAAGAAAAACAATTATTTAATTTATATGTTCAGTGCACTTGTAGCGCTAATACAACAGGAGTAACGTGTAACAACAGTATAACTTTCACGTATCAAGAACATAGATAATGCAATAAGTTAAAGTTAAATGGAAAAACAATTAAATTTAGAGGTTCAGTGCAAGTGTAGTGCAAATACAACAGGTCTAACATGTAAGTATAACCTTCAAGTATCAAGAACATTGATAGTAATAAGCAAAAAGTTAAATAGAAAAACAGCTGGCCAATCAGAGCACACCTCGCTTTTCAGAGTGATGAGCTTTGTAAAAATCGATGTGTTTCAGAAGGTGGGGCATAGAGGAGTGACAATTATGTACATTATGTGGAAAATAATATATATTTTTTGAACCTTAAACCGCATAAACACATTGCATTACACCAAATACACAACATAATGTTCTTTTTAGCAACGTCACATGATAATCTGTTATTTCCTGCTCCACAGCCTTGGCAACAGATGATTTAAATCCATCTTTTTACAGCGTTTCCTTTTACTCGCTGAATAGGATGCCAGCAGTGATTTCTGTTTTGAATGGCTCAGCTGTTAGTTTCTCAAAACGCTCCCTTGAAGAGAACACACATGCTCTTGCTAATTAACATAGCAGACAATCAGCCTCAACAACAGCTGTTGAAAACACAGTCATCTGTGGCCAGCTAAGAGCCATTATAGAGCTCTGCTACTGAGCGGAGCAAAGTATGTCTTTAGGAAAGACCAAAGTCCCACACTAAGATAGATTGACACATTCATACCATAATTAGTGGTTTTTGATAAGGCAAGGCACTAGTATTAATTTAGTATAAATTTAAGCATGTTACTGCACTTTTTGAGAATGATACTTCAGATACTTGCATTGTTGTGGAGAGGTATGCTATTAATTTTCCAAGCAATCTGATTTAGAATTTTCATCTTGATCATAAAAGTATGAAAAAATACCCATAGGCATACATTAAATGAGAAACTTCACACAAAGTCACTTTAAGGCAAGTCATTTCACTCAGCGGCCATCTTTGAAATGCCAATCATCCATGCAACTGCAGTTCCTATCTGTTTGAATGGGGAAACATCAATATTCATATTTGAAATCAACAATGAAATCTGACAACAACTGCCTCATAAATATCGTTTCTTTTGCTCAAATAGCATTAAAAAATAATATTTTTCAGGGTAGACCAGCCAGTGCACATGCACAGTCCTAAGGCACGTCTCCAGAATGCTGATTGTTTCTATAGCAACCAGGAGTTCTAATGGCAGCTGTCAGGACACTATGAATATCTTGTTATGACGTATGGACATGTCAATGCCACCTCCGTATTCCAAGGGTATATGATTGTGTTCCAGGAGAACCTTCACCGCTTCATGCTGGTTTACATTGATGACATCATGGTGTAATCCTGGAATGAGGCTGAACATTGCCAGCACGTTTCTGAGGTCCTCCAACGGTTCCGCGACCATCAACTCTATCTTAAGGATGAAAAATGTACCATCCATCAGTCATCTATCCAGTTCCGAGGATATCACATCAGTCAACAAGGTATCAAGATGGACGAGGTGAAGGAAGAAGCAATCAAATCATGGCCCATACCTACTACTATAAAAGAACTTCAATGATTCTTTGGTTTCTCCAATTTCTATCGACATTTCATCTAGAACTACAGCTCCATCACTGCTACACTTACTTCCTTAAAGACAAGCCCAAAACCGGATGCATTATGTTCAGGGGTGCATTTTTTCCCCCCAAAAGCTTCATTAGCCAACTATGGTTGCAAGTTCGATTGTTACAAACATAGTTCAATGATTTGGTGTTTCCTGAAACCAAAGTTCAAAACGAACAGCATTGCAATCTTATGTGGATGGAACTACAGCTCTCAACCTGTGGTCAGAAGCATAGTTTCTTGTTAGTAAAACATGTGGACTTAAATAAATTATGCTCTTGGGCACAATAAGCAAGCTAACCTGCAGTACAATCTATAGCTTCCATTCCATTTAAAATATGTACATTCCAATCTATATATTTCATGCTCCATATGACTAGTAAGCCTATTCTCAAATAACTGCTATGATGGCTTTTGTTCAACCCACTTAAATGATAGAATTACTTGCACTGTCCAGTCTATAAAGACCGTGTATGTTACCCAAATAGTGAGGTCAAAATATAAATTTAATGCAGGCTCTAGAAAAAAAAAATTATTGTGATTAAACCAAAAAAAAGGCCAAATAAATGAACAAAAACAATTTTTAAAGTTTGGGCTCCTAAACATTAGATTGCTTGCACCCAAAGCAGTTATTGTAAATTAAATGATCACAGATGATAGTTTTGATGTACCCTGCTTGACTGAAACCTGGCTTAAACCAAATGAATATATTGGTCTAAATGAGCCTACTCCACCAAGCTATAAGCATGTGCCCCGTCAGACTGGTCATGGTGGCGGTGTTGCAACAATATATAGTGATATTCTCAATGTTACTCAGAAAACAGAATACAGGTATAACTCATTTGAAATACTTCTGCTTAATGTTACACTGTCAGATATGCAAAAGAGATCTCTCCTATCTCTTGCTCTGGCTACTGTGTATAGACCACCAGGGCCATATACAGATTTCCTAAAAGAATTTGCAGATTTCGTCTCAGACCTATTGGTAAATGTTGATAAAGCACTAATTGTCAGAGATTTTAACATTCACGTTGATAATGCAAATGATGCATTAGGAATTTATTACTGACCTAATCAACTCTTTTGGAGTCAAGAAAAACTGGGCCCACTCATCGTTTTATATGCTAGATTTAATTATATTGCATGGAATCGATCATACTGATATAGATATCATACCTCAAAGTGATGGTGTTACTGACCATTTCCTTGTATTGTGCATGCTGCGTGTTACTGATATTAACTATATGACTCTGCGTTATCATCCGGGCAGAACTATTGTTCCAGCCACCAAAGACAGATTCACAATTAACCTGCCTGATTTTACTTAAATGCTGTGTACCGATAAACACATATGAACTAGACAAAATGATAAGCAACATGGGCACTATCTTCTCTAATACATTAGAAGCTGTTGCCCACATCAAATTGAAAAAGGTTAGAGAAAAACATACTACACCATGGTATAACAGTAATACCCATTCTTTAAAGAAAGAAACTCACAATCTTGAGTGCAAATGGAGAAAAACTAACTCGGACGTTTTTATTTGTTGCATGGAAAAACAGTATGTTAAGCTATAGACAGGCTCTAAAAGCTGCCAGGGCTGAGAATATCCGCAAACTCATGGAAAATAACCAAAACAATCCAAGGTTTTTATTTAGCACAGTGGCTAGATTAACAAATAACCAGACCCCACCTGATCTAAATATTCCCTCACAGTTAAATAGTAATGACTTTATGAATTTCTTCACTGATAAAATAGATAACATCAGAAATACAATAGCAAATTTTGATTTTATAGCATCTAGTACTTCAGCTTCATTCATCACACCCAAAGAAAAACTGCAGTGCTTTACAACTATAGGACAGGAAGAGCTAAATAAACTTATCACTGCATCTAAACCAACAACATGCCTATTAGATCATGTACCCACTAAATTACTGCAAGAGTCGTTACCTGTAGCAGAAGAACCGCTTCTCAATTTTATTAACTCGTCGTTATCTTTAGGTCACGTCCCAAAACCATTCAAGTTGGCGGTTATTAATCCTCTTATTAAGAAGCCACAACTAGATCCTAATGAACTGGCAAATTACAGACCCGTTTCAAATCTTCCGTTTATGTCTAAAATTTTAGAAAAATTTATGTCTGCTCAATTGGGCTACTTCTTGCAAAAAATAAATAAATTAAAATCTATATGAAGAATTTCAGTCAGGTTTTAGGCCCCATCATAGCACAGAAACTGCACTTGTAAAAATTACAAATGACTTGCTTCTTGCGTCAGACCAAGGCTGCATCTCATTGCTAGTTTTACTTTATCTCAGTGCTGCGTTCGACACCATAGATCAGGGATCTCCAAACCTGCTCCTGGAGAGCTAGCTTCCTGCAGACTTAAGTTCCAACCCTGCTCCAACACACCTGTCTGTAATTATCAAGTAGCCCTGAACACCTTGATTAGCTGGTTCAGGTGTGTTTTATTGGGGTTGGAGCTGAAATCTGCAGGACAGTAGCTCTCCAGGAGCAGGGTTGGAGATCCCTGCCATAGATCATGACACACATAGATTGATTACAAAACTATACAGGTTTTCAAGGGGAGGCTTTAAGATGGTTTAGATCCTACCTGTCCGATCACTACCAATTTATTTATTTAAACAGGGAGATATCATCAAAAAGTAAGTCAAGATGGTGGCACGAATGCATTGCGAGGCTCAGCGTCTTACCATATTTCGGAAAATAGTGTTAATTTACCTGGTTATTTCCTTCGTGTTCCCTCGATTCAGTTATGCGAACTACAGCTACAGTAAACAGTCTCTTTTGGACATCAACAAACGGTGTTCCAACATAGTTTTAGATCATCCTTTCGACTTCAGCAAACTCCCGCTACAGAGATCACCACGGACAAGCGGATCACTCGCACCGACCGGAAGTGCTCGGCATCGGCGTCAAGATCATAAACAAAGATGGGAAAAGCATGGAGGGCTGCGTGCTAAGCTAAGGCTAAACCCACACCGACCAGCTCTGCCCAGCATCTTCCTTGCCAATATACGGTCTCTGATTAACCAACACGGACGAACTAAAGTTCTGGACCCTCACACAGAAATGGCTTATAGACTGTAATGTTATGTTCTTCACTGAAACATGGCTCTGTAACGATGTCCCAAACAGTGTGGTGCATATGGATGGATGCTCTTTCTTCAGGGCTAAAAGAGTAACAGCAACCTCTGGTAAAAACAAGGGTGGTGGAGTATGCATTTATGTAAACAAATCGTGGTGTACAGACTCTGTCATTGTTGATACCTACTGCTCTGCTGATCTGGAGTTCCTGATTATCAAGTGCAGTCCATTCTACCTACCACGTGAGTTTACTTGCATTGTTACTGCTGCAGTTTATGTATCGTCGGATGCTAATGCTAATGTGGCTATGAAAGAACTTTGGGTTGCTATTAGCAAATGACAAACCTTGCACCCGGATGGGGCCTTTATTGTTGCTGGGGACTTTAATCACTGCACTTTATGATCTGTTCTCCATAAATTTCATCAGAATGTCTCCTGCACTACAAGGGGACATAAAACATTGGACCATGTATATACCAATGTGACTGATGCCTATAAAATCCCGTCCCTCCCCCACCCGGAACAATCTGACCACCTCTCTTTGTTCCTGCTCCCCAAGTATACTCTGGTTATCCAACGTGTGAAACCTACAATAAGGACTGTTAAAATCTGGCTGGAAGGTGCTGACTTCACTCTTCAACATCAATTCCAGCACACAGACTGGAGTGAGTTTGCTGCCCAGGCCCCCACAAACTCTCAGATCAACATTGACACTTACACCACCTCTGTCTTGGAGCACATCAACAGGTGTGTGGGCAGAGTGACCAAATAAATAAATAAATAAAAATAAAATAAAATAAAATTCCCCATTCAGAAGCCCTGGGTGAACAGTGAGGTTCGCCTCCTACTCAAAGCAAGAGATGCAGCCTTCAGGTCTGGAGCCCTGGAGGATTTCAGCTTAGCCAGAGCCAACCTGAGGAAGGGTATCTGCCAGGCCAAAATCACACACAAAAAGAGGATTGAAGAACGCTTCTATTCTTCGGACCCCCGGCATATCTGGCAAGGCATACAAACTATCACAGACTACAAACCACCCAGCACTGTGCCTTCCTCCAGCTCTGCGTCCCTCCCTGATGAGCTCAATCACTTTTATGCTCGTTTTGATCAAAATAATAAGGAGATCTCCCTCAAAGCAGATCTTCCACCCAATGTTCTGCCTCTCACACTCCCCACCTCAGATGTTTACTCCACTGTGTAAGGTGAATGCAAGGAAGGCAGGTGGCCCTGACGGAATACCTGGTCGTGTGCTTAAAGCCTGTGCGGAGCAGCTGTCTGAGGTCTTCACGGACATTTTCAATCTGTCCCTGGCACAGGCAACTAGTTTCAAAACCTCCACCACCGTGCCAGTACCGAATCACTCCACTGCTGACCTCACCTGGTCCCTAAACACCTCCACCCTGGTCTTACAGAGCCTTAAGAAAGTTTACCTGAGTCCCAGGATCCTTGTGGAATTCTACCGCTGTACCACCGAGAGCATACTCACAAACTGCATCTCAGTATGGTACAGCAATTGTTCCGCATCTGACTGCAAAGCACTCCAGCAGGTGGTGAAGACTGCTCAACGGATCACCGGCAGCCAGTTAACTACCATTGAGAACATTTATCACAAGCGCTGCCTGGGCAGGGCAAGGAACATCATCAAGGATTCCTCTCACCCTAACTATGGACTTTTCACCCTCATTCCATCTTCTTACTGCACTGGTCAAAGTACTTTACATACATGTATTTGCACTACTAATATTTTGCACAGACTGTACATTGTTCAAACTATTACACTGTAAACCATCTAATGTTATGACTGTACAAAGCACAGTAAACTATTCTATAAAAATATTATTGCACTACTGATATTTTGCATAGAATACATTGTTTAACAATACTATTGTACACTTAACCAACTGTATTTATTCTCACTGTTCTTACGTTGCTGCTGTACATAATGTACATAATCCTACATTGCATACCTGTTTATATTCTGTACATACTCTGCTTAATATTGTAAATAGCAACTCCACTGTACATTCATTAAATCATAGCTTCACTTACTCTGCACTTATATGTATATAAAACACTATATTCTTGCACTTCTGGTTAGATGTTAACTGCATTTCATTAGCTCTGTACTTGTACTCTGCATAATGACAATAAAGTTGAATCTAATCTAATCTAATCTCAATTATCACCAGTAAAGTATGGAGTGCCACAAGGATTGGTCCTAGGCCCTCTGCTATGTTCAATATACATATTACCCCTTCGTAATATTATTAGAAAATACGGAATTAGTTTCCATTGTTATGCTGATGAAGTTACAAAAACAGCATTCTTCCATCTTAGAAACATTGCCAAGCTATGAAACATTTTACCTGTTTCTGATGCAGAAAAGCTAGTTTATGCATGCATGACCTCTAGACTGGACTATTGCGATGCACTGCTAGGAGGTTGTCCTGCATCTTCATTAAACAAGCTACAGGTAGTCCAAAAAGCAGAGGCTAGAGTCCTTACCAGGTCAAGAAAATAAGATCATATTACCCAAATTTTACAGTCTCTGCATAGGCTACCTATTAAGCTCCGTATCAGTTACAAAATATTATTACTTACCTACAACACCCTTAATGGTTAGGCTTAATTAGCCTTCTACCACGCTACAATCCATGACGCTTCCTAAGGTCGCAAAACTCTGAACTTTTGGCAGTACCAAGGATAGCAAAGTCCACTAAAAGGAGGTATAGCTTTTTCGCATTTGGCTCCAAAACTTTGGAATAGCCTTCCTGATACCGTCTAGGGTTCAGACACACTCTCTCTGTCTAAATCTAGATTAAAGACACATCTCTTTGGCCAAGCATTCAAATAATGCATCTCATAATCTTGTATTGCAGTTATATCTGATCAAATGCACATTATTATTCCTTAACTTGGTTTGAACAAATCATTTTTGCTTGGTTGGAACAGCAGCTACCCTAATTATGTCTCTATTTGTTTCTCTGTTTATGCCACAGATTGACATCCTGTGGTACCTAGGATCCAGCCCTTACAAAGACCTGAGATGACTGAACACATGAGAAGAGATAATGCATACCCCTCAGAGGACCTCAGATGATGCCCAGCCTGAAGCAACATAAACTACCAAATTTTGCTACAAGTTTGATAGCAACATATGACCATTGCTGTTAATAGTGTACATTGTCTGTTTGATTATGTCATTAACTGAATTTTACCATACATTTCTGCCATATGTACATCAATTTGAGATACAATAGTCACCACCACTACTAAATACAGTATATTGTAGAAACTTAATTTTCTGTAAAGCTGCTTTGCAATGATTTGTATCGTAAAAAGTGCTATACAAATAAACTTGATTGTGTCCTCATTAAGCAGCAAGTGTGCATGTGCAAGAATGCATAAGGGAACCCCAGATAATGATGTAAGAGGGAACCTGCTATGAATCAAGCATCAAAAAAGCAAAATGACATGGAACAAAAAAAAACCAAAAAAACTGTGAAGCTGTCATCAGCTGCCATCTTCAATACAGCAGATTCTTGGAGATCTCAAATCAATGAATTAGAGGTTATTACTCCACCATGTATGAATTAAATGTGAACGCCATGTGAATTCATGAGTGAACCACTCATTTTAAAATCTTGTCAGACTGACCTTTGTAATGACATCTGCTTTGAACATTACAATGCTCATGATAACTTTCACTAACTCTACAATAAGTAAATCCACTTCACCAGCTAATTACTCTTCAACAGCGATGCAATTGAGCTACAGCAAAAAAAGTTCAAAGACAGAATTCTAAAGATGGCTACGCACTTGTTTCTCTGATGAACAAGATCTATTTGAAGCAAACAGACTTCATTCTTCATTAACAACAATTTGGGACAAATATAATAATTTTTATATTATAACAATTTAACAATGAAAATAATGAAAAACTATGTGGGCATTGCCTAAATCATTGCTAGGCACCACAAACAGACACAAGTGGTAATAGTAAAGCACCATTCACACATCAGTTTCAAAATACAGGTAAATTCTGTGACATTATTAACCTAAAATGATCATTAAAACACAAATTTTCTGTTTGTATACATGGAGGGGTAAACGCGGTCTGTGTTTTTGCTGATATTTTCATTTTTGTGTCAAACGTTAACATTCATGCAGCTGCTTTTGGGCCAGATACATCATATTAGACAACTTTAGATATTTCTTTGACTTCCGTAAACAGCATGGAGTAAATGTGTCATCTGTGTCAGAATTTTAATGACTGGCCCAAAGTAGATGTGTTATGTCAGTGTGTTCTGAACTCGTACATGCTCATACCCGTAATCTCATTCTGTGTTAAAACAGAGCACATAACCGATAATTTACTGGTAATGTAACAACTTCTCATACAGGTAAATTGTCTGAACAAATTTACTGGTATTATTGAAAAGTTTCTGTTCACACATGATCTCTTAATGGTAATTTACTGATAATTTCCTAGAATGTATGTGTGAAAGGGTCTAGTGGTTGCTCTTTCCCAGTTTCTTGCATCAACTATGTCTCAGATAAAAAATAAAATAGATGCAAATTAGTAAATGGCTGACATACTGTAAAAGCAACTGCAATATTAACAATTCATGTCCATTGGAAAAAAAATCATGCCTGTGGTGACATTTCTGCAAAATATTATGTTGCTTCTTGAACATATCACAGCTTCACATTTAAACATGTTTCTACAAGCCTTTGTTCTACAAGATTTTTTATTGTGACTTGTGTTTCATGGGACTCATACCTGAGTGCTCTGTACTGCAAGTGCAGTGCTGTAGCAGGTGAGCTACCAAGCAAGTTTACCACATTAGAAAATGCAAACATTCAAATATTTTAGTTGACAAATAATGCACTATGGTAAAAAGTATTTTGAGATTATATCATAGTGTATAGTCTGTGCATGTAATCACAATTTGAAAAGGAATACAAGTTGTTGGTGTTTTACTGCCACTAGTTTTCATTTCAGAAACCGCAGGGAATTGTATAAAAGTACACTTCTGGAGTTTTGTAAAAATTTAGGAAGGGGCATGTTTTCCCACTCAGCCTATATTAAATATTAATGTGTGTATCAGAGCTTTATCATATATCATTTGCTCTGAATTTGATGTGAAATACCAAGATTTCTGATTTTGGAATACAAATCTGAGCACCATTTCAGACATTGTTGTGTGATTACTGCAGTTCATTTATGAGGAGAAAAATATAAGCAAGCATGGAGATTTAAGCAAAATTTATAATTTGGTCTCGACTTTATGATTAAGATACTGAAAAAGATTTCATTTGCAATTTAAACTTAAGTTTTCATTTTCTTTCTTTAGTTTTCTTATGTTAAAAGATCAAATGAACTTGTTTAAATATGATTTGCTCATTTCAATAAGTTAATAACTTTTGTCTGTTCAACGAAAGAAACAGGAGGGAGTCCATTCCAGTCCTGAAGTCAGAAATCACAGCTCATATTGCAGTAGGGGAGCAGCGGCGATCACATTATTGTTGATCATCATTGTATTATAAATACCATCCTAACAGATATGGAAATAGCCACATCATGCCAAGATCAATTCAATGAACCTAGAGCCAGTTGTGCTTATCAAACCAGTTCTCAAAGCAGATATGGCCCGTAATCAGATAGCGAGTGAGTCAGTCGTGCCACAACGATCTTCTCTGCTCTTTCACAAACACACTTTTTTCCCTCTGGCTGATGACTTTATTTGACAGACTGAGACGCTGCAGTCTGTTGAGTTCCCTATTGCATCTCTGCTTGACAGATATTTTGGTAGAGCTTTTTTCCCCAGAATGCATTGCAAACAGAGCGACAGCCAAAGCCCTCATTCCCAAAGAGATCAAGAAAAAGGGCAAACAGTTTATGAACATCCTTGTGCCATTTTCTACTTACTTTCTCTCTTGTTTGTTCTCACTTGGACAAAGTGACAAAGATGAGATGCAAGGTAAAGCTGGAGGTGTGATTCCCTGGTCTCAAAAGAGCTTCATAATATTTTTTCCCCCCTCTGGTCGGTGCAGTGGTGATAAGTCATTTATATCGTCCAGCACGCACCTCTACTCTTGGTTGGCCTGCCTGTCCTTCATTTGCACAGTCTTGGGCTGGCTGTGTTTAGTAACTGGGTCATTTTGTCTTTGCCAGAAGCAACCTTCTGAACAGACCCACTTTGCCTTACTCTCCCTTCTTTGACTCCCTCAATGTTTGTGAAGGACTCTGCATGCACCTTCTGTTATTATTATTATAAATCTTTGCTTTCTGGAGGATGTTCCTTATCCCAACAGGGGGCCAATTATCCAAGCATCTATTTTGGTCTAAGTGCTCCTCCTAAACTTGAAGATTGTGTACTTTCATGCACCCAAAGGAAACATTAGGACTTTTCACACTTGAAAGTGTAATTAAACCCCAGGTAAAAGGAATCCAGGGTTATCCTGCTTACGCTACTTACACTTCTAATATTTTACCCGGTGTTAATAATGAATCCTGGTTATTCATAGGGCTGTAGAAATCGAGTCCAATCTCGGACTCGAATCTGGACTCGAGACATTTTTCTGTCATCTCGGACTTGTCTCGGACTCGTTGGTCTTTGCACTTGGACTTGATCATTGGACTCGCCAAATGTTCTCGTTGGTCTCGACCAAGTCCAGCAAAATGTTTTTTTCTCCTTCAAAAGAAAACCACATTTGCCAATTCGCCACTTTCTCCTTTTTTCCAAAGCACTCTGTAGCCTCTATGCTAGCGCTCCCGTGGCATTTGCCATTGCTAAGCAACAATGACCTGCGCTCCATGAAGACACAGAAATTTCAGCAAAGGATAAATGGATTTCCAGCACTAAAATTCCCTTGCAGTAGCTCTGCTAATAAATTCACTTAAAAAAACACCTATCCTTGTATAGTTATGATTAGTTGTTTCTCCATCTTGGCTTTGTTTTCAATTTTGTTACAGTAAAGGATGAAGCTAATTCGTTGATCCTTGTCAAATGACCAGTTCAGATGTTTCTAATTTAATTGTCTACCTTCTGGATTGTGTTTTATTAACGTCTACACCTACCCCGTCCTTAAACTTACTGTGGCGGGGGAGGCGTGGTTCAGCGGGAGAGAGAGAGGAGATGAGCGGCGGTAAGTGGGTCAAGTGCAAAATAACTAACACCTGGGTCTCATTGCAGTGATTGGTGTGAGGAGGCAGTATAAAAACCAGTTGGAAACTGGCTTAAGGGGAGAGAGCTGAGGACTCGTGGGGAGTGTGAACTGGAAACCCAAAGAGACGAATTTTTTTCAGTTTTGTGAAATAGAAAAGTAGTTTGAAGTTCATGTGCATGTGGCGCGATTGCTTTCTTTGTTTAATTAATAAAATACCCACGAGCCTCAGAAAGCCGACCCTGGTCTCCTTACTTTTCATCCATACGACTAGAAACTGTATTACACTGGTGCCGAAACCCGGGAAGGAAGGAGAATGACACCGCCATTATGAAAACTCCGTCAGGAACATCGGGATCGCCATTTGCAGAGATCATCACATCGCTCGTGGGTCTTCACCAAGAAAACCATCAGGCCCTGGTGGACTTGCGGGGGGATCAGGAACAACGGTTCCAGGCGATGATGCGGGTCCAGCAGGAGGACCGCAAGCTGTTCCGGAGCTTGCTGGACCGGGAGATTCGGACAAGGTTGGCTTCCCCCAGTCCCATCCCCACCGCTCACATGTCTCTTACCAAGATGGGGGCATCGGATGACCCAGAGACCTTCCTGGATCTATTTGAGAGGACGGCAGAGGCATGTGAGTGGCCCTCGACCAGCTGGCCGGTGCGGCTGATTCCGCTGCTGTCAGAGGAAGTCCAGAAGGCTGCCCAACAACTGCCTGTCCAGAACCTCCTGGTGTACGCTGACTTAAAAAGAGCCATTCTCCAGAGGGTCGGCCTCAGTCCAGAGCAGCACCACCAACGCTTCCAGTCGTTGGAGTTGGCGGAAGCGGGCCGACCCTTTGTCTTGGCACAGCAGATCCAGGACTCGTGCCACAAATGGCAGGAGGAAGCAACGCCAAGGCCATCCTGGACAAGGTGGTACTGGAACAGTTCATCCCCGACTACCAAAGAGAACAGCCCAGTGGGTCCAGTGCCACTGGCCAGCGTTGCTGGATCTGGCCATCCAACTGTGCTCCGGGGTCGGCGAACCCCTCCCATCCATCTCTCTCTCTCTCCCTTCCCCTGTCTCTCTCTCTTCCCCTTCCCCTAAACCCATTCCTGTCCCCAGGACCCAATTTGCTGGGCCACCTAGGGCCGCTCCCCGCTGGAGTATGGGAACTGAAGCAGCAGCTGGGTCACGAGGCCCCACCTGTGGAGTGGGGTCGCCAGAGGGGCCTGACGAGGCTCCTACTGCCTCCCCACGCCAATTGTTTGACCCACTTCCTGCTACTAGGGCGGCGGGAAGGGCTGGCTTGTTGGTGTTGCGGGGATCCGGGCCATTTCGTGGATCGGTGCCCGGTCATGGAGGTGGGGACATTGGTCCGGATCCCGGACAACCCACAGGCCGCCCCCGATCATCGGGTTATAACAAATACCTGTGAGTATTAAGGGGGGTACCTATTGGGCCTTGGTGGATTCAGGTTATAACCAGACCTCCATCCATCAAAGCCCGATACAATCTGGGGCATTGGATACGGGCCGCATGGTTAAGGTGAGGTGTGTGCATGGGGATATAGTGGAATATCCCGTAAAAGCCATATCCATCAAATGTAGGGGTCAAAAGCATTGTGTGGAGGTGGCCTCCGGCATCCGCTAATTTTGGGAACCAATTGGCCAGCTTTTGAACAGTTATTGGGGTGTTTAACGGGACCCAGTGGGGCGGGTTCAGGGGAACCGAGCAGCTTGGCGAGGCTAAACCTCTCCAGTCACGATGACTTCCCCCTGGAACAGTCCCACGATGAGAGGCTCAAACATGCGTTCGAACAGGTCCGTTCCATCGACGGGCAGATCCTCCAACCTGACCGCACGCTCTCCTATCCGTATTTTGCCATTATTAAAGACAGGTTGTATTGAGTGACCCAAGACACTCAGACAAAGGAAGATACAACCCAATTATTAGTACCATGGAGTCGTCGGGAAATGCTTTTCCAGGTGGCGCATTGTAATCCAATGGCGGGGCATCTAGGGGTGACAGCGACATTAAATCGTCTAATGACCCGATTCTTTTGGCCGGGCATTCACAAGAACGTGCACAGATGGTGCTCGTCGTGTCCGGAATGTCAGTTGGTGAACCCACCGGCCGCCCCAAAAGCGCCATTGTGCCCTTTACCTCTGGTGCAGGTCCCCTTCGAACGAATTGGTATGGACCTCATCGGGCCATTAGAACGATCAGCACAGGGACATCGCTTTGCGTTAGTTATAGTCGACTACGCAACGCGATATCCAGAAGCAGTGCCGCTCTGCAACATCTCAGCGAAGAGTGTGGCGGACGCCTTGTTTCGTTTAATCTCCCGCGTGGGAATCCCAAAAGAGATTCTCACGGATCTGGGCACCGCGTTTATGTCACGCACTTTAACCGAATTGTCAAAGGGCCTAGCCAAGTGGCAAGGGCCCTTTGAGGTCACACAGGGACTAGGAGATCTCAATTATGAATACGAACATACAGGGGCGATTCGCGGCAAATCTATCACCTCAACCTCCTTAAAAAATGGATTGAGGAGGAGTGTTGCTTGCGATGGCAGTGAGTGGAGAGGAGGATCTCGGGCCAGAGGTGATCGTCAAAGAGAAATCACTCGCCCTGGCCCCGGGGGGAGATCACCTCTCGCCCTCGCAGCTCACTGACATCATACGGTTACAATCCGAATTTGCGGATGTGTTTTCACCCCTGCCTGGTCGTACCAATCTGATTCAGCACCATATTGAGACAGAGCCGGGCGTGGTGGTTTGCAGCAGGCTGTACAGATTACCTGAACACAAACGAAAAGTGGTTCAGACGAAATTAGAGGCAATGCTGGGGATGGGAGTAATTAAGGAGTCCCACAGCGACTGGGCGAGCCCGATAGTTTTGGTTCCTAAAACAGATGGCTCGATGCGGTTTTGTGTGGACTATCGCAGGGTGAACGTAGTGTCAAAATTTGATGCATATCCAATGCCGTGGATTGACGAGTTGCTTGATCGGTTAGGTACTGCTCGATTTTATTCGACATTGGACTTAACGAAAGGATATTGGCAGATCCCCTTGGCAGACCCCCTTTGTGATGCTTCCTTTCGGGTTGTTCGAGGCCCCAACCACGTTACAGCGCCTCATGGATAGGGTTTTACGGCCCCATGCTGCCTATGCCGCTGCCTACTTGGATGATATCATCATTTACAGTGGGGATTGGCAGTGGCATATGGAGCATTTGAGGGCCATCCTCGGGGCGCTGAGACGGGCGGGGCTAACGGCCAACCCGAAGAAGTGCGCAGTTGGGCGGGTGGAGGTAAGGTATCTGGGCTTCCACTTGGGTCATGGGCAGGTGCGTCCCCAAATTGATAAGACAGCAGCAATTGCAACATGTCCCAGGCCTAAGACCAAAAAGGAGGTGAGGCAGTTCCTGGGGCTGGCGGGATATTACAGAAGGTTTATTCCTGGTTATTCGGACCTCACCAGCCCGCTGACTGACCTCACTAAAAAGGAGGTGCCAGATACGGTCCAGTGGACGGAGCAGTCCCAACAGGCTTTTACCCAGGTTAAGGCTGCCCTGTGTGGCGGACCCCTCCTGCACTCTGCTAACTTTTCTCTCCCTTTTCTGTTGCAGACTGATGCGTCGGACAGGGGGCTGGGCGCTGTCCTGTCCCAGGAGGTGGAGGGGGAGGACCGCCCAGTGCTGTACATTAGTCGTAAGCTCTCAAAGAGAGAGACTAAGTACAGCACCATAGAGAAGGGGTGTTTGGCCATCAGGTGGGCGGTTCTCACCCTTTGCTATTACCTCCTGGGCCGGGAGTTCACCCTCTGCTCGGACCACGCACCCCTGCAGTGGCTCCACCGCATGAAGGACACCAACGCACGAATCACCCATTGGTATCTAGCCTTACAGCCTTTTAAGTTCAAGGTGATTCACAGGCCGGGGGCGCAGATGGCTGTGGCTGACTTCCTCTCCAGGAATGGGGGGGGGGGGCTGCAGGCCGGATGGTCTCCTTCCTTCTCATCCATATGACTAGAAACTGTATTACACTTACCCTTTACAATAATGAAATACAAATTAATGTTGTACAGTGTGACAAAAAGTATGCTGTATTTATGTGCACATTTGTGTGTGCACTGCGCCAAGGCATCAGTCAATTTAATTTTTGACCACAGACATGATGTCAGCAAACAGCAGCATTATAAAGTAAATAAAAGGTAAATAAAGTACATAAAAAATAATTTGATCCTACAGGTCCAAACTCGATCCTAGAGGGCCAGTGTCCTGCAGAATTTAGCTCCAACCCTAATTAAACACACTTGAACCAGCTAATCAAGCTCTTACTAGACACACTAGAAACTTCCAGATAGGTGTGTTAAGGCCAGTTGGAGCTAAACTATGCACTATGCGGTAGCTAAGATGCTGTCTGATTATTGGAAACAAAAATTGGAAAACGAAATGGTGGAAAATGTCTCCAGGTTACGTATGTAACCATGGTTCCCCAAGGGAATGAGAAGCTGCATCGAGAAACATTTTGGGAACACCCCTGCATGACCACGTTCTGAAGCCAAACTGCAGTTACCTAAATTTATTTTGGTAGCTATTTTATATGTAGTCTTCAGGCTAAAATAATCATTAATTCTTCTCTCTTTAGACCAAATCAGTTAAGCTTATGAGAAATTTGAATCAAGGGATGAATTTGGAAAAACTTAAATAAATTATGACAATTTTCATTTTTGGGTGAACTGTCCCTTTAACAGTAGTGAAAAAGGAGCAACTTATAAAACAATAAGACAAATACAATAGAGATACAAATTAAACTCATTTTTCAGATACAGTAGGTTTACTTAACATCTTTTGTTGGTTAACATTAATGACAGATTTAATTTGGAATGCTGTCCCTTTAAGACAGAAGACATGGATGAAAAACTGAGACACGTTAAGTTTTCACGCACCTGTTTACATTAATTTAATCCATAACCGACTGTATTTACGTGAGATACTCTACACAATAAACTGCTGTGTGTGTATTTGAGCACTGAGAACTGATCTCGCACTGTATATGAGAACTGAAGAAGTGGAGTGTGCGCGCGCGAGAGAGCACTTCTATCAGAATGATTCCGCCTATCCCACCATCACTAACTTTAAGTTAATCGACAATGAATTGTGACTCCCAGGAAAAATGGGAGGTCTGGTCACCTTATCCTTACCCTTTTGGGTACTTTCGGGAAACATGGAGATAAGCGTCTTTGAGGTCTATCATAACAAACCAGTCCTTGGACTGGATTTGAGATACTATCTGCTTGATAGTGAGCATCTTGAACCGAAGCTGTCTGATAGCGCGGTTCAGAAGATGGAGATCTATGATTGGACGCAACCCCCCATCTTTCTTTGGAACAATGAAGTAATGGCTGAAGAACCAGGAAGCTCTCTCAAGAGGATGAACACGTTCTATGGACCCCTTCCTCAAAAGAGTATCTACTTCTTGTTCCATTACCAGAGCCTGCTTGGGGCCCCTATTCTTGGAATGACCCCATTGAAACAAGATGGATGAGAACCAAACTGGATTCTGTAGCCTTTCTCTAGAATCTGAAGGACCCATTTTGAGACATTTAGTAGAAGTTTCCACGCTTCCAAAAAAATCTACTAAGGGAACCAGCCTCTCGAGGCTGGCCTCTATTGTTATTAGAGGAGCGAGTTCGGTGCCCTGAAGCTGATGACCGGCAGGGAATTTCTCTCAATGGAGATCACTGAGACCTCATGCACCGAGGGTGGCAGGGGTATTAGTGAATCTTCATGGGGGCACTGAGGAGGATTGGGCACCATATACTGAGGTGTTATTCTTTCCTCCCCAGGTGGTGCTGCCCTCAGGGACCTGCTGCCAGATATTGTGCGCAGGGGGACACAACGTCTGTAATGCCATTCACTTGCCATAGATTTCGACTTATATAAGTATATTTCGACAGTATATAAGACTGACACATACACAGAGAGCTACTGAAGAGCAGAAGCTAACTTGCGCTCTGCCGGATGCACTTTTATACTTCCTGGTTGCTCACGTCACCCCGCTCGTGGCGTCTCGCTGCTCCATTGGACTGATTTTACATGTGCTTCAGAATGTGGTCACACAGGGGCAGTCCCAAAGCATTTTCGTCGCAGCTTGAGTTCCTGAAGGAGAACTGAAATTACTCTGTTCAGTAAACTGTTGACTTAATGAGGGTTTAAACAAGGGAGATCGAATATACTGGGTTTTGTGAGCTTGTGCCAAAAGATCATTATTGTCATCTAGCACACTGAGCTAACATCAACACTGAAATTTACTAAAGGAAACAAGTTAGTTTACTCAAATATTACCGAATAGTATTATTTTGTGTGTTTTTGCACAAGAATAGTATGAGGTGTTTATTGTTCTGTTTTGTTAAGATTTTAAAAAAGTTTCCTCAAATGATTTGAGGAATGTAAAACCTTGTTGGGTATTGTTGCTACTCTATTCTGGAATCGAGTTAATACCTCATATGTCAAAGAGCAAAAAGGTCAAATGATAATGCTAATAATATGGCTAATAATAATGCTAATGATAATGTTATAGTATGGCTGCATCTGAAATCACATACTTTCCTTATATAGTAGGTGACAAACAAGTATTATTTCCAAATTCATATTATTCATAAAGTAGTAAAACACCTGGATTCCACCAAGATTCTGAAGTATGAATCTGATGCACACTTCACTATCCCATGCGGCCATGGAGAGGAGCTGTGAATGACAGTGAAGCGACTGCGGACACAGCCTATGTTTGAGAATGTAATTATTATACTATATGCTTGCACAACTTGAGTACATATTATGTAAGTGCTGGAATTCAAATGTAGCTGAGGACAGCTAAAGTTGTTAGCTCTCTGTAAACATACTGAAAATATAAGATTCAGGACGGGAGAGATATTTTTTAAATGTTGTTGTACTGTGACTAACATCCTGTCAACATTATTACAAATTGTTTTACCCCAGAGAAGCAATGAGTAAAACATTAACTCATTAATAAAGTTTGTTCTGCGTGTCACAGGGATGGGGGTGATCCACTAAGTCTACTTTTCCTGTTAAAAATTACCACCTTGTTCATTAAAAGAACACTTTATATGGCTCAGTGTTTTTCTTGGCCAATGTTCAGCTAAACCAGCCAATCCACTGTTTAGTCACAAACACAAGACACAACAACAAACCAGAGACAGGAACTAAATAAAAGGTTTCCGCATTATTCACCTTCCCACATGCAGTTTTGCATGCCAAGATCCATTCACCAGCTGGTTTTCAGCTCTCCTGGAGTGAAAAAAAAACCAAAGTATGAGCAATAGTGAAGGTGATGCTTAGCTTAGCAAATACCACAAGTAGCTATTTTACATTTTCGGAGAAAGCTGTGAGTGGTTCTTGCCTATGCAAAGCTTTACTAGCATGACATATTTGCTACACTGTAGATACAAAAAAAAAAAAAAAAAAAATCAATAAAAAATCAATAAAAATAGGGCTCAATGTACTGTATTATTATTAAGGAATTTTGGAATTTTCTGTAATTATTTTTTACTTGTTTTACCTGTGTTTAGAATTTTGCACTTAATTGTGTTGTTAACAGAAATGTCCAGAAAACAGAACAGAAAAGTGTTTATTATTTTATTTTATTTTATTTTATTTGGGCCTGTTTGTCAATTTATCTACAGGTAATACTGTGTAAAAAAAAAAAAAAAAAAAAAACTTGCATTGGGATTAAAATTTACTTTTCTTGGAATCAGCAGTTGAACATTTTGCTATTAGAGTAAAACAACATGTTAGCTTTTGAAACAACACTGATGTCTGTGATAACATCCTAAACAGTAAAATGACCATAAAAATTTAAACAACTTTACAGTTCAAATAATGCAATTTATTTGTATTATTTAATTAAAAAAAAAATAATTAATTAAAAAAAGCATAAATCATGCAAACAGCCTATTTCAATGTCAGAATGGTATGAAAGGTAGAGTGGGGAAATGCCATGAAGAAGAAGGGAATGTGATTGAAAATGACATGTCAATCAAAACAGCACCTCATCTTGACACCATGTGTTGGAAAACACTCGCTAACCGGCAGACCACAGCTCCAGCACAGCTGCCTTTAATCACAGATGAAACCTTTGTATAATTCAGCGCTTCCTGTAAGAGGAAGAATGTCATGACAACATCTGGGCTGCTTAATGAGGAGACTAATTAATTAAAACTTGGTAAAAATGTTCTAATTTGTAATCACTTTCAGTACCAGGAAAAAACAAGATCAATAGCCCAGGGAGCTCATGAGACATTGATGAATGTGTTCTTCTATAAGCATGATACATGATAGCATGACATTCCCCAAGCTCTTCATGCCCGTTATTTGAGCCTGACAATTAATACACCTGAGTAATTAACATTCATTTATATTTGATTTGAATCATTAGTAATGGTCCTTGGAGTGAAGTGTGTGATACTGCATCCTTGTTAGGATTTTGATTTGGGATGAAGGGATCTTCACTATCAGACATCAGTCACTGAAAAGGAGGTACTAGAGTGAACGACAGAATCTGGTTTAATCGCAGCACATGACCTGATCTCTTTCCTTCAGGGAAGCGACTGACTCATTGAATACAAAGTAGAGATCAAATCAAGCTTTACAACAAAAGTCAGCTACGAGATCATGTACAATCAGCCAGTCATTTGTCAGGATTCTGGACTGTCTGTGTTTTGTTTTTGCTCCCCATGTGCTCTGTGACCCAGTTTTATCTCGTGTTGAGTTCCTGTTTTTCCTTATTTGGTTATGTTCCTGTGTTCCCACATTAAGTTCATTAGTCTCCCCCTGTGTTTATTAATTATCCTTACTAGTTCTTGGTTACTTAAGCCCTGTGTTATTCTGTGTCTGGTGTCCGGTGTCTTTCATCATCCTTATGTTCCTGCCTACCCTGTG
Source organism: Cyprinus carpio (assembly GCF_018340385.1). Taxonomy (NCBI): domain Eukaryota; kingdom Metazoa; phylum Chordata; class Actinopteri; order Cypriniformes; family Cyprinidae; genus Cyprinus; species Cyprinus carpio. The sequence goes on along the minus strand of NC_056594.1, from coordinate 3,812,067 downwards.
TTGACCCTGGATTTGTGATTTTAAGCTTCTCCAACGTCTCCTCGCTCCTAGTGCCAGAGAAACGTGACAGAACACTGGACCGAATACAGTTACCTCCATTTCTACCCTCCATTTTTGTTTTTCTTTTTTATACAGTGTTTTTTGTTTCCGTTGTTCCCTTCATGGATGCCTTTACCCAAGGCACCGAACCCCCAACTGCTCCCCGGGCACTGCAGCATAAATGGCTGCCCGTTGCTCCGGGTGTGTGTTCACGGTGTGTGTGTGTGTGTTCACTGCTGTGTGTGTGCACTTTGAATGGGTTAAATGCAGAGGACAAATTATTAGTATGGGTCACCATACTTTGCTGTATGTCACATCACTTTCATAATTGTGAGCTGCTAAGTACGTGTGAGAGATGAGCCCGGTCTCATGAAAATATGTATCAATGGCATGATTTTCTGTTTCTATTTGGCATGCGATTCAGCTTCACAGAAAATTAACATTTCTTCATTACATTTAGTAGTTTACAGCACAAAAAAAAAAAAAAAAAATGCACAAGTCAATCTTTGATACCAAACAGGAACACAGGGGGCCGCCAAAAGACCACTAAACAAGCTACCCTGACCTGACTGATCCAGATTTACTAAACCACGAACTACTGCATAATCTAAAACACTTTTAGCCAGCATCCAGTATAAAACACTCGTGCTTTTAAGCCAAACGGCTTGCTGATTTTTTTTTTTTTTTGCCATTTTTTTTTTTTTTTTTTACTGACATCGGTATGTGAGTACTATTATCTCCACCATCTCTGATGACATCGGCCGTGTTTTCTCTGCATTAGCGCTGTTTTTACTTGATCCTTAGACTTTCCAGGACTTTACTGGTTGATCTGATCGCAAAAACCTGCTACTTTAAATTTTTTATAACGTATTGTTTTTGTAAAAATTTACTGATTTGAATGAGTAATTATTATTTTATTACTCTGCTAGGGTGACCACCCTATAGATCTGTTTCAGTACATGTGATTTTACGGGAAAATGCGGGACGTGTGCAGAAACATTTATTACTGTTATGCTATGTAAATACAGATTTACATTCGTTGGCCTATGTGCCAATTTATGTTTCTGCTAGTGGATGCCCACACTCCAGGTTGCGTTTATTAAACTCATTAGAGAAGATAATTTTTGAGCGCACACATGTAATATCTGACCGACAGAGAGTTTTTTTGGTGAGAGTGAATGAATGGGAATCCACCTGGGAGCAGAGAGATTTGCGCTCGAGCATTTGATGCGCTCTCGCATAGGATAATTCGCTCTGGATATTTGTCATTCAAATAACTCGATAGAAACCGTCTCAAACAAACTATTAAAACGAGAAGTTGTGTCTGAAAGCTGCAAACTATTTTTTTTTCTTTTCATTAAAAGGAAGAGAAGGAGAATATCGTGCTTTTCCGTTTGTGCTGCTCGACCATTTCCGTCGGTGGTGCTCGAGCATTTGATGAGGTCCGTTTTATTTTTTTGAGCCGTCCACACAGTCATCATCATTTCTGACCCCATCCCCCCAAAAAATTCAGAAAATTCAGATTTTTCAAAACTTTACTATAATATAACATAAATACTGATAAGTATTGACATGTTGAAGTGCCTTGTAGGTATTTTATGAGGGAATCATTTTAAAAAATAGCCTATTGAAGAGACCAGACAGCCTATGTCACCTATGCCACGGGCCGGCCCTGGGGTGCGTTTCCCAAAACCATAGTTGCTAACTAAGTTAGCAACTTTGTTGGTTGCAATGCAATTTCCCAATGCCAACCAACTAAGTTGCAAACAGGTTAGCAACTATGGTTTTGGGAAACGCACCCCTGATCAATGGAAAAACCTCACACCCCTTATCCTTACCATTGTGTATCATATGAACACCAAAGTCAATTTATGCGTATAAATAGAACGCCAAACAGAAACAGAAATGTGTGGTATTGATACGCACTCTCATAATTTACGATATAAGCAGCATAGATTTTTATTTTAGGACAATCATATGCTCTCCCGGGCCACATAAAATGATGTGGCGAGCCTTGAGTTTGACTCATGTGGTCTATACATTATTTAATGCAATCACAATTACAACTGTAATTAAGTTTTCAATTATTTTTAAAAATTAGATTACAGTAATTCACTATTTGGTAATGCATTACACCAAACACTGGTTATACCTAAAACTAAAGCCTTAAAATAAATAAATAAATAAATAAATAAAACAAAACTAAACTAAAATAAATAAACAAACAAATAAATATTTATTTTATTTCAGCTAGTAGGCAACATTTATCATTTTTGTTTAACTTAACTTGAAGTACTAAACATATAAATAAACTAACAACTATCTAACTAAATAAACTAAAACTGGCGAAAAAAAAACATACAGACATTCTTAAAATTGTAATGTTTCATGACAAACACACACAAAACTAAAATTAAAGATAAATTATAAAATTAACAAGTTAATAAAATATAAATACTAATAACTATAAATATAAAAAACTATAATAGTATATTAATGACTAAAATGTCATAGCATATATAATAATAATAAAACAAAACATAGCATAATGAGTTTATTTCTATTATTATTTATTAATACATTTAATATTAAATCAATTCAGTTTTTGTAATTACTGATATTATTACACTTTCAGAAGTGCTGTAGAGTGATTTAAGGTCTGGAAAATGGCTGTATTCCAGCACCTTTGAAAAGACCGTTTCAAAGCCCACTCAACTGTCATGTTCACAACTACCTAATATTTAAAAGTGTGATTAATATTCCCGAGTCAAGTTGAATAGTATTTACATAATCTCCTCACCTTGTCCGTGCTGCTATTAAATGGGAATAGAACGTCCCGTCTTCTGTTTATCTACGGATTACTTCTGAACATTCATTTCGTCTCACATTGTGCTTGTTTTCTCCCTCTTAATTATATGGACTTTTACAGATGTGTGCTTCTTTGCGTGATTACATAACAAGCGGGATTTGTCCCGTTACCACGGAAACGAGTAATTAATCAATTATTATTGCAATCTGCTGTGATAAATTTAGTTAAACCAGTCTCAGAGCATTCTGTCAGATGAATCTGAGCAGAGCACTTAATATAATGGATATTTTGTTTACTTTTTGGTAAGAGTTGCATAACGCAGGCTACACTTTGACCAAATGTCATTTTTCCCCACACAATCAAAAAAAACACACCATGTTTTCTAGCAGTGAGAAGTGATTCATACTGTACTATGAAGATGTTACACTCATCTTTGAGTTGTGCAGGCTATGACATGACTTCTACTGTCCTGCCTCACACCGCAGATTGTGAATGAGGACAAGCAGAAGCTTCTGGAGGCACTTGGAGAGAAAGACCAACATCCAGTCTCTCTGGTAAACTATGATATTCCCAACATCATTCTGAATGCTCTGCAAAAATACTTCAATGAAAGCATAAAGTTTAAAGACTGCCTTAATTATATCCATTAAACATCACTGCACGTCATGCTGAAATACTTCCAGTAAGGATTTGTCTCATGAACAGGTGGCCAAATTCAATGACCACTCCAGGTGAAACACACAGCTCAGCTTGCAGTGAGTGAATAAGTGAGTCATCCTCATTCACCAGGGCCTGTTTTTTTTTTCCTCGCTTTAAGTTTTCCAAGGCCGCCTGAACCTGATCGCATCCCCTTTTACAAGCAGTGAACATTAAACAAAACTAAGGCTGTGTTTGGAATAGAGCACTAGTGTGCTGCTCACATGCTGCAGTGGGCAGTCAATTTGAGATTGTAAAAGGGGATGTTATAGTTAAACTGGGATACAGACCTGGGTTGCATTTTCCAAAAGCATCGTAAGCCTAAGATCGTAAAACCACCACCACCAACAATCTCCACCACCAAAAAATCATATCATGATGCTTTTGAGAAACGCAGCCCTGATCAGTTTGCACAATGAAAGCCTGCCATATCTACTGAGGATTTGTGTTTTTTATATCCAGGAAGTATACTGTAAGGATGATAGTTTGAGTACTTACAGCGTGACCTCTACATGTTCCCAGAGGTCACATGCTGTAAAGTGTGTAACTATTTATAAAGAGAGCACAGATGATGAGCGTGCAGTTCAGCTCATCCTCTGAATTCCCACAACAGCTTCGGCTGCTTTCAACAACAGCTTTAGTCATGAAACAGGAGAAACATCAACCTGCCATTCACTGTATCAGCAGTTCTCTTTATGATTTGCCTTTGCTGCATACCATGCTATGATAAATGATAGGCAGAGGTTGTTTGCACCGACGTGAAAATAGCAGTAATTCCAGAGTGTGAATTGTGTAAAATTCTGTTTGAAATAAGTGTAGAAAGTGTTAGAAACTTGGTGTAATGTAGTACACACAACTCAACACAAGGATACTTTTTTAAAATGTATTTAAATTATGTAAATAATTGTATTTAATTTATCCTATATTTACTCTATGTTCATATATTTTCTTCATTATTATTTAAAATAATGCCACTCCGATATGATTAGCTAAAGTAGGATTAAAATGGGCTGGTCACATCAAATGCCAAATCCACTACCCGTACTCTCCACACCACTACTCCTGTAACTGGATGGGTTTCTTTTTTAAATTTTGTCTGGCTCAGCCAAACAATACTGAGGGAGTTAAATAGTAAATAGCCATTGTCAACAAGGCCATCTGCACTTAGTGTAAAGAGACACTCTGGAAAGTAGCACGTATCATGGAAAGGCCCACAAGTTGTTGTCCATTTTACTTTTTTATGTGGAGAAAGAACTATTAGATATGTCAGATTAACTATTATCTTAAGTATTATTAAGCTAAAATCAAGCGTAGAAAGAAACCTCTGTAAAAATCTAAGTCATGGCAATGTCATCCTACCTGACTATATAAAAATAAATAAATAATATGCAAAAATGCCATAGAATTGACATAATCTGTTACAATATTGAACTCACTATAGAACAATATTTTAAACATTTTTTTTTCCCTTTTAGCTGATATCTGTGTTGTGATGTTACTGTATACTGCATAATGATAAAACAAAACTTGAAATTACTTTATTAATAAGTATATATATATATATATATATATATATATATATATATATATATATATATATATATATATATATATATATATATATATATATAATAACAATTTAAATATATATAATTTTTTTATATATAACAAATCTGCAACACTGTTTTTTCTTCTTCTTCTTTTTTTACCATTAAGCAAGGATTTAATTCATGTTCATGTGATTTTCAATATTAATTTTGTGTTTGTTGTTAGAAGATAATGACTTGACAAATAAGGGATTTAATTTAATTTAATTTTTTTATTTATTTTTGTATTAATATTAATCAACTCATTTGATATGAAGTCTGACATCTGATATCATTTTCTGAAAGTACCACATTTCAATAAAACAAACTAAAGTGATTTCTGGATGATTACGTTGAGTATTTCCTTTAATAACTGCCATAAAGTATAAAATGGTACTGTTGGTAGTAGGCCACTGAGAATTATTACAAACATATTCTTACATATTTACATTCAAATGTTCATTAATCTACTTGGGCTGAACCCAAACCACACAGTTTCGAATATGAACTGCATAACCATCTTGATTCACTCATATTAACGGAAATTAATGTCTCCTAAATTTTTGTTGTTTTATGAAAGCCTAACATTGCAAAAGATTGAGTTGAGCAAGGCAATTAAACACAAATTGTTCCAGCGGGATTGTCACTGTAATAAGCACCATACTTTAGCAAAATCAAATAACAATAAAAAGATTCTGATGTCATTCAGCGTATTCACAGTTTACCTCAAAAAATGCAGTTGTGATCAGTTTTCCAGCGAGAGACTGCTCAGCTTAGACTGTTCCTGTTAAACATCTATTCAGGGTGTGATCAGAGAAGACAGTTTTGAGATTATTCACCTCAGGTAAACTCCCAACTCATCTAGAAGTGTGAATCTGAATGGGTGAGCACAAACAAACAAGTGCTAACACTATTTCATCAGCTTTAAGGAGCAACTAATTCGGGTCAATAAAGCTCATCACCTGGTTTCACCCCTCACTTCACTCCCTCTCTCACCCCTTTTCTGAAATTAATCAATGGCAGGTGGTAAGATTTAATTTCATTGAGAGCGGCTCATCTTTTTTGATATTAAAGGGATACTCCACCCCAAAATGAACATTTTGTCATTAATCACTTACCCCCATGTCGTTCCAAACCCGTAAAAGCTCCATTCGTCTTCGGAACACAATTTAAGATATTTTGGATGAAAACCGGGAGGCTTGTGACAGAAGAGCGTACTCCGCCTGCGTACTGCCCAGATTTGCCAAAATGGCACTACGCTGATTTGGAGAGACACAGAGGAGAGGGATTGTTGAATAAAGTCATTATTTTTGTTTTCTTCGTGTACAAAAAGTATTGTCGTCGCTTCATAACGTTACAGTTGAACCACTGATGGCAGATGGACTATTCTGATGATGCTTTTCATACTTTCCTGAACCTTGACACTGTTATTTATTTGGTAGTCTATGAGACAGTCACAAACCTCCCTGTTTTCATCCAAAATATCTTAAATTGTGGTCCGAAGACGAACAAAGCTTTTACAGGTTTAGAACGACATGGGGGTAAGTGATTAATGACAAAATTTTAATTTTGGGGTGGAGTATCCCTTTAATAAAGAGCAACTCTAAAATCTTAAATGTTTTTTATTAACTGTATGATAATTTACAGTGAAAATTTGAGGTCATTAGTTAATTTAATATATATATATATATATATATATATATATATATATAGATTACAAAATAATTATAAAATAAATATAAATTACAATTAAAACAATATATAATATAAAAATATTTAAAGACAAATAATTAAACAAGTAGTTAATTATATCACATTATATTATTTAATAATATGTACATTCATGAACTGTAAAATATACTATAATGGCATTCGATCATGCCTTAAAATCCACCATATTTGTATCTCAGCAGCAAGTTTTTACTATGAGTTTAGAAGAATAATGTCAAATGAGAAGTGTTTCTCTTGTGAAAAGGTGTGAGAAAAAGAGTGCCTTTGTGTGAGACGAAAACAGACAGTCTCCCACCTACGCTAGGTGTCAAGCTTTCGTTTCTCTTTTCTTCCATCAGAGCTGCTCGTCTCAGCCTGGAGACTGTTTGGAACATGATATAAAATCGGCACATCCTGTCTGCAAACTGAAAAACTAGGGAGCGCATGCAGCCTCCTGTGGGTGACCTTGGAGGATCAGCCACACATGATCAGAATGTGAAAGAGCAGAAGAGAGACGGTGGTGGTGAACGAGGGTGTTTCTTTGCCCGGGTAAGGGCAGGTACCTTTGTGACACTCCGTCATGACGATAGACACTTATGGCAGTGTTTCAATAATGCAGTAGGCCACACAATACAATTGACAATCAAAGGTCTTTATTCAACAAGCTTCTGAATAATTTACACCCTGTTCTGATTAGACTCAAGCCAACACAGAGAGAAAGAGAGAGAGAAAGAGAGAGAGATGCAGAGGAAAAACAGTGACTGAAAAGAGCAAAAGGGAAAGCAATGTGTCAGCAGGGATTCATAACCTTTTATCCGTTTGACACTTCTGAGAAAAACGAGTGGAATGAGAAAAAGAAAGAGTGAAACGGAGAGGAGAGATGGGAGGAAAATAGCCTTTGTTGTGTCACACTGTCTTTGAAAGCAGAGACTATTGTTGTGGTGGCCTTGCCAGGCCATTAGTTGATATTGATAATTGGATACAATGGCAGCATGTTGAGGCACACAGAAGAGAGCTGAGGCCGAACTTAAAGAAGAGACACAGATAGTCAGTGATTTATGGCAGATCTAAAGCTGTCACGTCAAATGGCATATATCATTCACGGTTCTTGTGTTTTTGGATGCAGATGCAGATTCATGGTGTTTTTTTTTTTTTTTTTTTTTTTTTTTTTTTTTTTTTTTTTTTGTTTGTTTGTTTGTTTGTTTTTCTCAATTTAACAAATGAAAACTTCAGCTTCAACTTCAACTTCAATTTATTTGTATAGCACATTTATACACAACTTCGTTGCCCAAAGTGCTTCACAGTGTAAAATATAAACACAGTAGACATACAAATTTACAAGTACAGAAATTAAACATGAAAAGAACAAAACATGCAAGGATCAGTGGTTCTGGGCCATTCTCTCTCACTCTCTCTCTCTCTCTCTCTCTCTCTCTCTCTCTCTCTCTCTCTCTCTCTCTCTCTCTCTCTATATATATATATATATATATATATATATATATATACTATGTGCATTAACTTTGACAAAAACAACAGTAAAGACTTTAACATCATAAAAACCTATTTTAAATATCCATTAAATATTCATGAATCACAAAAAATGTTCATGTTTCCACGAAAATATGAAGCAGCACAACTGTCTTCTACACAGATAATAATCAGAAATGTTTCTTGAGCAGCAAATCAGTATATTAGAATGATTTCTGAAGGATCATGTGACACTGAAGACTGGAGTAATGATGCTGAAAATTCAGCTGCGCATCACAGGAATAAATTACAATTTAACAATATATTCAAATAGAGAATAGTTACTTTAAATTGTGATAAAATTTCACTATATTAGGTTTTTATACTGTATTTTGATCAAATAAATGCAGCATTGGTGAGCTTAAAAGAGACTTTTTTATTTGTTTGTTCATTTGTATGTTTACAGAACTAAAAGTTAACTAACTTTTTTAATCAAAGGTTTATGATATATATATATATATATATATATATATATATATATATATATATATATATATATATATATATATATATACAGGTCCTTCTCAAAAAATTACCATATTGTGATAAAAGTTCATTATTTTCCATAATGTAATGATAAAAATTATACTTTCATATATTTTAGATTCATTGCACACCAACTGAAATATTTCAGGTCTTTTATTGTTTTAATACTGATGATTTTGGCATACAGCTCATGAAAACCCAAAATTCCTATCTCAAAAAATTTGCATATTTCATCCGACCAATAAAAGAAAAGTGTTTTTAATACAAAAAAAAAGTCAACCTTCAAATAATTATGTTCAGTTATGCACTCAATACTTGGTCAGGAATCCTTTTGCAGAAATGACTGCTTCAATGCGGCGTGGCATGGAGGCAATCAGCCTGTGGCACTGCTGAGGTGTTATGGAGGCCCAGGATGCTTCGATAGCGGCCTTAAGCTCATCCAGAGTGTTGGGTCTTGTGTCTCTCAACTTTCTCTTCACAATATCCCACAGATTCTCTATGGGGTTCAGGTCAGGAGAGTTGGCAGGCCAATTGAGCACAGTAATCCCATGGTCAGTAAACCATTTACCAGTGGTTTTGGCACTGTGAGCAGGTGCCAGGTCATGCTGAAAAACGAAATCTTCATCTCCATAAAGCTTTTCAGCAGATGGAAGCATGAAGTGCTCCAAAATCTCCTGATAGCTAGCTGCATTGATCCTGCCCTTGATAAAACACAGTGGAGCAACACCAGCAGCTGACATGGCAGCCCAGACCATCACTGACTGTGGGTACTTGACACTGGACTTCAGGCATTTTGGCATTTCCTTCTCCCCAGTCTTCCTCCAGACTCTGGCACCTTGATTTCCGAATGACATGCAAAATTAGCTTTCATCCGAAAAAAGTACTTTGGACCACTGAGCAACAGTCCAGTGCTGCTTCTCTGTAGCCCAGGTCAGGCGCTTCTGCCGCTGTTTCTGGTTCAAAAGCACACGCCAGTGCAGGGTGGCTCTGGATGTTTCTACTCCAGACTCAGTCCACTGCTTCCGCAGGTCCCCCAAGGTCTGGAATCGGTCCTTCTCCACAATCTTCCTCAGGGTCCGGTCACCTCTTCTCGTTGTGCAGCGTTTTTTGCCACACTTTTTCCTTCCCACAGACTTCCCACTGAGGTGCCTTGATACAGCACTCTGGGAACAGCCTATTCGTTCAGAAATTTCTTTCTGTGTCTTACCCTCTCGCTTGAGGGTGTCAATGATGGCCTTCTGGACAGCAGTCAGGTCGGCAGTCTTACCCATGATTGCGGTTTTGAGTAATGAACCAGGCTGGGAGTTTTTTAAAAGCCTCAGGAATCTTTTGCAGGTGTTTAGAGTTAATTAGTTGATTCAGATGATTAGGTTAATAGCTCATTTAGAGAACCTTTTCATGATATCATAATTTTTTGAGATAGGAATTTTGGGTTTTCATGAGCTGTATGCCAAAATCATCAGTATTAAAACAATAAAAGACCTGAAATATTTCAGTTGGTGTGCAATGAATCTAAAATATATGAAAGTTTAATTTTATTATTACATTATGGAAAATAATGAACTTTTATCACAATATGCTAATTTTTTGAGAAGGACCTGTATATATATAATTTAAATTCAGCAATTTTTAAACTTATTTGGAAAGGTTTGTTACTGAATTATTAGTTTGAAAGAATAAAAGCAAACCTTTTGTTTGGCCATTTAAGTAGCCTTGCAAAAACTAGACTGATTAAAATAATTTGATGGCATGACTTCTATATTATATTGTCCAATTTGATGTTCTGGCCCAGGCCTCCAGGGGTCTCTGACTGCCAGAGGCCTCCAGATGAAGTTCTTGCAGTCTGACACTCAGAAAAAAGATACTGCAGATGTAAAATATTAAATTTAGATTTTATTTGGAATGCTCTTTCACATTATTTAAACATTACATATTGCAAATGAAAGTGTGAGTCCGTGCTCGTACAAGTTTCACAAAATTACTGTTTCCAAACTGGTTTCCTAAACAGTTCCCCCTGTTTTCTCTTGGTCAGAAATACAGACAGCCATGCCCCAAACTCATACCACTGGCTGAGCCAGTACTGTTGCTATGTTGGGCTTGTTGAATTCTCAAACAAACACAGTGTTTTGATACCAACACTGTTTCTAAAGAAATCAACCTAATGAATTTCATAGGAAAGTTCATCAGGATGTTGATGTTGTGCTTGGCTAAATCAAGCACAAGCTCTGCTTTCACCCTCTTTTTTTTTTTTTTTTTTTGTACTTCCTCTTCCTCCAGGATTCCTCTTTCCTCACTTCTTTTGTAAACTCTCTCCTCACTGTTCTTTTCTTTTGTTCACTCCTCTTCCCTCTCCACTATTAAACTCATTACCCAGTTGAATTTCCTGTCAAATCTCAAGTAATTAGGACGTTATTATTGGCATTTATATCGCTTAACTCTTGGAAAAATAGATTTTATGATCACCTCAGAATATAATTATAGGGGATCTGGTGTAGAGTTGAATACTCGCTGCTCCGAGCATTCAAGAAATACATTATAGCATAGTTATTACCCTTCACTAAATAAAGACAGACATTATTGTGTGTGTGTGTGTGTGTGTGTGTGTGTGTGTGTGTGTGTGTGTGTGTGTGTGTGTGTGTGTGTGTGTGTGTGTGTGGACTCCTGTAGTACACTCTTTTGCTCTAATTAAGTGAAGAAAGGTCTTGTGTACTAGTCAAATATCATGGCTACAGTTTTATTAAAAGAGAAATGTGTAATTTTATTTTATTTTATTTAAAATACATTTATCTATCCCAACTAACTGTTGGTTGATTGTGGCTCTGTGGCATTATTAAAATGATCTGTTTGTTAGAGCATCCTTCTGAAATGAAGTCTGCTCAGTTATACTGAATGTGCACTTCTAGTGTACTTAAAATCTTAAAAGAATATTTTTACAAAAGTGTATATGCAGATAATATATTAATGAAATAAAAGGCCACTAAAATGTATGTAAAGATGTTGTAACACACTCAAGTACACAAAATTGAAATAATGCCAAATTAAGTTTTACTTAAAGGTACACTTCTCTTCGTAATGTTTTAATAATCTTTTGTCGTTCTTTAAAATACACTTATTTTTG